>NC_134403.1:168572228-168794728 GCF_038048845.1 Mixophyes fleayi | reverse complement strand
TCACTGTCACCTCTGTGCCCCCTCACTGTGTCACCTCTGTGCCCTCTCACTGTGTCACCTCTGTGCCCCTTCACTGTGTCACCTCTGTGCCCTCTCACTGTGTCACCTCTGTGTCCCTTCACTGTGTCACCTCTGTGTCCCTTCACTGTGTCACCTCTGTGCCCCTTCACTGTGTCACCTCTGTGCCACTTTACTGTGTCACCTCTGTGCCCCTTCATTATCACCTCACACTAAGTGCCTCCGTTTTACTTACCTGTCTTTTTCTCTTTTGTATTTCACTTTTCTGTCTTCTGGTCTTCTTGTCTTCCTGTCTTCTTTTTTCTCCACCACGCAGCTCCTCGGTTAGTCCTCACACAGTGGCCGGAAACAGACTTTTTTTTAAAAAAAAAAAAACAGTCACGTGATCGCATGACAGGTCCCAGCAGTCTCTCCTCCTCTCTGTTTCCCCTGAATGAGGAGGAGAGACTGCCGGGACCTATCATGCGATCACGTGACTGTTTTTTTTTTTAAGTCTGTTTGCGTCCGCAGTCTCTTTTACTATGTCGGCGGACAGAGAGGGATGGCAGGCGGAGGGGAGCACTTCTCCGCCTTGCCTACCCCGCTCACCGCCAGTCCTGACTGGGCCCTCTGGGGACCGCTAGGCCCTAGGCAGTTGCCTAGGTTGCCTAGTGGGAAATCCGGCCCTGCTTGTTTGCATAGGGTCTTCTAGCAAGAAATGTTCTGTACTAGCACAATAAATACAAAGACCCTTAGCACAATGCAGCTATCTGCCTTCCTTGGACAGAGGCCAGTTGAACACAATTTATTGCAGGTTCTCCTATTAGGTAATAATGATTTTTTGCTCTCTCTCTCTCTCTCTCTCTCTCTCCCTCTCTCTCTATATATATATATATATATATATATATATATATATATATATATATATATGTGTGTGTAATATATATCCATAAATATGATAAAATTGGTCCTGATGCTGAGTTGGACTTGTGTAGCTTAAAATAGGGAGAATGGCTCTGCACATGCCCAGCAAAGTGGTCACACGTATATATGGCGGGGCCAACACATAGGTAGGCGGGATTTAGAATTATTGGAATTGGGTTGAAGTAACATTTATAAAAAACCTAGTTGTGATGACTTAATACACATTGAGTCATTTCTAAAGCAATGCAGAGAAAAAGCTGCCAGTCCTGTATTATAAAAATACATGAATCCTTTTGCAAGATCTGCGGCTGGTTTATTCCTCTGTGCTCAAACTTGTTTAGTTGCCTACTAACACATATACTTCCAATATTCCCTTCATAGACACATATCTGAATTTTTTGAATACGTTTAACTATTATGAAACATATTGGCACAATTGTATTTGATCAATCTGCCAGAGCAGCATATGGGCACTTAACTGCACTGTTGCTTTTTCCCCTGATGTCATGTGATGCAAACTACCAGTCAAATCTCTCTCTTTATTATATAAAAATGTGTACTGTGCATTTCAAAAATAGCATTAAAAATAATCTTTATTACTTATTTTGTAACAGTTGTCTATGAGCCCTAAATTTGCCCAGTGATTAGTTGTGGTTTGAATTATTAATAGTGCAGGGTGGGTTGGCAGACAATGACATAAGTGAAGAGGAGAGCAATTCTAAGTGTTTGCTGGTGATATACTAAGTGCAAAGGATGCAAGATTAATTATATTGTTAGTGCAATGGGGGCTGGCCATATTTTCAACAAAGTGATCTGAGAATGGGACCAGTACAATGTAGAAGGCAGGCAATGTAATCAATGCAAGCACCACTAAAGTATCACCAGAGCTGAAATTAGGCTCTGGGGGGCTGGGGCACTTAAAACAGGGAGTTATCATTTTAAATACATTTTAGACAAATACTCAGGCAAAACTGAGTACAATATTATTAGGTGCACGCAGCTGTACCTTCACGAGCAGTACAGTGTGAAACAGGACATATCTCCCAACTGGCCTTGCAGTCATACCTAATCCTGATTATACAAGACAGTCACCCACATTTGGGACTCCCCCACAAGGTTCAGGGCAGATGAATTCAGATAAGGAACTTCCGTCCTTTTTCCAGATTAATATAAAGTTATCAATAAATCTTCCCCAGAGGACCAAGTATGCATCCAAGGTGGGATTGGACCAGATAGTTTCTTCCTCCCATCTGCTCATAAATAGATTTGCATAACTTGGTGCCAACTTGGTCCCCATTGCTGTACCTTTCGCCTGCACATAATGTAGACCCACAAACCAAAATGGTTGAGTCAGGATGAGTTCAATGCTCTTGATAACAAAGTTTATTTGTTTCTTTGGTACATCTTGCTCCTTGTCCATGAAGTCCCTCACACTTTCCATCCCTTGGTTGTGATTATGTAGGTGTATAATGCACTTACAGTGCTAGTGTTCTTCCAATTTTACTTTTGTTGAGTATATTCAATATCTGTGTTGTATCCGTAATGTATTAGGATTGCTTCTTCACCATTTCTTGAAGATATGTGTCAATATATTGTGATAACGGCAAATTCAATGAGTCAATACCTGATACAATGGGGCAACCAGGTGTATTAATTGGATCCTTGTGCACATTTGGGTGGTAGTAAAACACAGGTAACTTTAAGTGATCCACTTTCAGAAACTTTATATTCATCCTGAGCTAATATCCCTAAATCTCAACCAGATTTTAGATGTATGTACATTTCTTTTTAGTAGTCTTTCAAAGGATTACCAGGTAGTCGCCGATATGTGTTCATGTCAAAAGGGAAGTTGTTAGTTTCCAGAATTTAGTCATCTCTATTAAGCACAACCAGCCCCCCTCCCTTGTCTGCTGGTTTAATCACAATGGAGCTGTCTTCTATTAGATCCTTCAGTGCCATTCTCTCCTTACGGGTTAGGTTGTTTCCTAGTTTTTTTTTTGGTGCATCAAATGATGATTTTTCCTCTTCCACCACGCTCTGGAATGTTGTAATATAACTGCACTTCATAAATGTTGGATAGATGAATGAGGACGGTTGGAGGTCCGTGTGCTTAAAATTTAATTCACCAGAATCTTCTAATTTTTTAGATATTTTTGAATCATTCATAAAATATTTCTTTAAAGTCCAATTCTGTATGAATTTCTGCACATCTATAAATGTTTGAAATTTGTTTAGTTTGTTCCATGGTGCGAATTTCAAACCTTTTTGTAGAAGAGAGATAGATATGTGCATCTGATAGGGTCTTGCGGCATTGAAGATGCCCCATGTATCTACTCCTGGTTCCTTTAATAATTTTCCTGGATCTTCATGCTTTTTGGATTTCTTGTCTCTTTTCTTTTGTATTCATTTATGAGAAGGGGAGGAAGTGTATTTCACGTATGCCTGATATAAACAAGGCACATATGCTATGAATGCAGAGGAGTAAGCATTTTGCAAATCATCCAACTTCACAATGCAATTGTGGTTATTTTAGTGGATGCATTTTGTTTCTGTGAATTTGGACCCAAATGTGTCCAAGTCTGCATCAGCCCCATTGTATTTTAAACTATATATGATAATATTTGTTATTTGATAATATTTGTGCTATACATTTTTTAATTTTACCAATAAATCATTTAATTATGATTGTATATGTATAGATTATAATTTTAAGTGCTATAGATCCATTTCACTTATTTGAATGCCTTTTTCTGGATTTGTACCCCAGTTGTTTTGTAGCTAATAAATCCACCTTATAATAATATATATATAATGTTTTGGATTAAGTGGCCTTTTGGTTCTCTTTTCTTTTTTATTTACTATCTAATCTAAGTGGTTGGAATTCTGACAACCGGTATAACAACAAAATAATGCTGATGGTAGTAATTTTGAATTATATAAAATATAGACTTACTATTATAAAGACAGACCACATGACTTATTGACAGCTGCTATACATTCCGAAAAAAGGAAATGCTGGAACTTTAAAATGAAAAAGAAATCATCTATGCAAGTACACCAATGAGCATTTTTTCTACTACACATTTTTTATTTATATGGAATTATGTATGATAAATAGAGCATTTTAGCAGCCTGACTAGAATCAGGACGAAAGTCCAAAGTTAGACAATGAAAGCAAATATCTGATTGGTTGCTATGGTTTTAGTGCAGATTTGCACATATGAGCAGAGACTCTCACATGGAGAACAGTAACTGGCATTGGTTTATTGCAAACTCAGGTTTATAAATGCCAAACTCTACACTGGAATTTTACTAAAATGCTTCACCCAAACTGAGTTCAGTAGTGAAGGGAAAATGTTCCTATTTCAAAATGTGGTAGTTATATATTGTATTGTGATTTTTTGGTGTTTTTTTGGGTAGAGACAGTTTGGCAGTTTTGAGATCCTAAATAACTGGTCTATTCATTTCTCATTCAATTTTATCATTAGATACCATTCCAGGAAATTCAACTCCAGACCTGTGCCGCATTATGTATGCTACTGCACAAAAGAGACCCCCACCTTCTCAGCAACTTGGCCTAAGTGAGTATTATAACCTGGTGTTTGATGGATAACATTTGTCTGAGGCCAGAAAATTAATGTGTTTGTGTTTATTACAATTCTCCCACCTGTCACCACTGCAAGTAGGTGTATAGTTATTGCTTCAGCTCCTCAGTGACAAGATGGGGAGAGGAGAAACCCTCAGAAGTAGGAGGTTATTTTATTATATCCTGGCCTCCCACTGCATCAGGTGCTGCCACCAATGCAGGAATATAATCTGACATTGTGTGCTTTGGGCTCAAAGCTTTCTAATTGAATCCCCTTCCCCATTTTAAAAGCAAAGTGAGAAAGGACTATGCAAAATTTTAGGCCTCATTTCCTTTTCAAGATGCCATGTCCCCACAATGCAGCTGAACTTTGACAGAAATACTGGAGATGTGTTAAGGTACAGTTGTCTTTTCAGATATCACAAATGAGATGTTGTCCATTTTTGAGGCCGTCAGTGATGTGGATAAAAACAAATCCACAAGTGGTGGATCTCAAATAAATCAATTCTATCACCTCTTACTTAGCAGTGAAGCTGTTTAGTTAGGATAGATGCTGAACCCACTTGAGCAAAATAATTTTTCAAAAAAGAAAAACAATACTACTAATTCTACAAGAGGGATGACATTATAGCTCTTAGTTGAAGCAGGTGAAATAAGACATTTTATATAAAATTACAATATTTTGTATTTGTAAAACAGATTTAATAAAAAAGTTAAAACCATATTTCCATATACATATCCGCATTGAAATTTTTCTGAGAGCAACCAACACAAGTACTGCAAAATGAAAACCCTTCAATGAAAGGCTCTAATCTCCCTTAGTTCAATTATATTTGAACATTAAATAAATGGACTTTCATCTCAATATTTTAGTCATTAATTCCCCACAGTTTTATTTCATAGTATGGCTTGAATTCAGGATAAAACTCATGATTCACTCATGGTTATTAGGAATATCCCATTCAATGTATTATCCTGCCGTCCACTTAAAGTATTCCAATTAGGACATTTTGTTGTATATGCATCATGGAGTCTCTCAATCTCAGTTTTCAGGAGCAATTTGTCCCCTTTATGTTTCCAGAGATGAGTTTAATCATCTTCATCCTACAAAGACTGAGAGAGAGAGACTATGGTGAATTTAATAGCTGCCAATTAAACTACTAGCATGTTTTTGGATTGTGGGAATAAACCGGAGCATCCGGAAGAATCTCACGCAAACACGGGGAGAACATACAAACTAAACACAGATAAGGCATGGCTGGGAATCAAACTTATGACCCCAGTGCTGTTTTTAAGGCGGCAATAGTCGGACCCGCCTCCATTGTTGCCTTAAAACTGTCAATCTTACTCTGTCCATTAGAAGTGACATTGTTATTATTGGAGAAATTTCACACAGTCGAAATCTACATGTGCCGCCCAGAAAGTCTGTGGACATTGTGGTATGTCTATTATCTAGTAAATCTATATTTACTCCTTGTCACTTTTATATGGATCAGAATTGTCGCATTGCTGTAACTTGTGTCGACATTAGTGTTGCCTAAAAATTGATAACCACCGTACCTAGTTTGCTGTCAGTGATTCACTTAATGTCCTAATTGGTATCACCTGTGATGTCAACATTAATGTCACTGATAATGGCTGAAACAAAAAAAAAGGGTGTAGCTGCTGGTCAGGGGAAATATCCAAAGTAACTACAATAAAAAGGTAGAGCACAACCCATAGAATATCATCTCATTAAATATCCTGTGCAAGGCTAGGTACACACTGAAGAATTTTCCGACCCACGTGTTATCTCAAACGATTGTACCTACGGCTGAAGGTCCAATCAGTCTGGCGATTCATGCATACACACTGACACGATTTACCTTCAGATCTGTGTTCTTCCGAACACAGTATCATATCAGTATCATAAACATTGTAGTGGCATCTATTTTGATGTCATCAGTTAAATCATTGCTTTTCATGTAACTGTGATGTCAACAGAGATGTAACAGATTCTTATGTTAGGGATGTTGTTTGTTTATTGTAATGTCATCAGAGAAGTCTCCTATTGTGATGTCATCTATTTTTTTGTTTATCATAAGTGATGTTACACAATTCCATACCATCAGCACATTGTGATGTCATTCATGGTGACAACAACTGTGATATAGCCCATTAGGATGCTATGAGTGATGTAAGTCTTTGTGATTTCATCAGTTGTGTCATATATTGTGATGTCATCATTTGTTTCACCCATCAGTTGTGTAATCGATTTTCATGCCTTCCATTATTTCATAATTAGTTCCATGCCTCATGGTGATGTCAGTTGTGTTGAAAATTTGTTTATGAATTGTTCCAAGGGCGACCTTTTTCACCCCTAATCTGGTTCTCTCTGCATTAGTCAACATCTCAAACTGTCTTTCAGTCTACTGCCCATGGACATCTCAAAGGCTTATAAAGTTAAACAGAATAAAACTATATTCCCTCCATCACATTCCAGTTATCTGCATAATATAACTGTAACTATCAGGATGTAACACCTTGCCCATTCTGAGCTATATTTACTTTATGTTCCTACCACTCCTTGCCAAAGTACTGCTTTTGCTTTGAAGATGACTTGTTTTGTTGGACTGTACATCACGATTCTACCTTCTCCAATCCTTTGACCTCAACTTCGACCCCCCACTATTCCACCTTTTCCAATCCATTGACTTTCGCTTCTTCTGTCACTGTACTGACTTCTACAATCCTTTGACTTGAGCTTGTACCTCAATATCACTCCTCTTACGACCAGTGACTTGTCCAGATGTGGTATGTCACTGACAGCTATCCCAGCCAAGTCCTGGGAGTTGCCAGCACTGTAACATTTTGTTCTTGCCAAACATGGACCACTCTGGGGTAGATTTGCAGTTTGATGCTTTGCAAAATCGCTCTGAGATGCATGAAACAGAGAGTGATATTCTGAAGCAAGCAGTCCACACAGCCAATGCCTATTATGAATCTCAGGTTGTTGTCCGGGAGCCACAATTTACTGCAGCCTTGCATTTTGATTGCAGCCCTGAAAAAACTGGCAGTATTTAACTTATGTGCAAAACAGAACACTCATTTGCACCCCTTGCAATGTAACATGGTTTTGTCCAGGAGACTGAAATAAGAATCCTCTTCATTTAATATCCTTAATGAATCAGGCCCTCTGTCACTATTTAGGTTGCAAGAGTTTTCAAGGTATCTCTCATTAACTACAACCGTATGTAAACAGCAAATAATGTGCTCCTTGTCTTATTATGTGTCTGAACATTGATATATCAATAATTGTAGCCGAATCAAATACCGTGTTAAAACTATATGTTAAAAGATAGAGTGCTTTTTGCGCAGAAAATATGATGAAGGCAACAACTAAACAACTTTTATCTCTGTATGGCAATTTGTATTATGCAGGTTGAAGGACAAATGTAAATAAAAATGTTTTTCATAGAAACTTAGTAAACTGTAAAAATCATAGCTGCAATGTTCATATTCACATCCATGTTGAAGGAAGAGGTAATTCGTTTGAACCCTTCAAAATATTTTAAATCTTGAATTTAAAAATGATACGGTGATACAGTGCTATAGTTCTGTACTTTAATATCATCAATAGTCCATAATGGACCAAGTCTGCTTTACTGATGTTTCCTGTTCTTGATCTGGGTATTTGAAGCTCTCATAGATCTTTTTTTACTTTTTGTTGCTGGGGAAAAGTTTTGGATAATTGTTTTGTTAATCTCTGGAAGCTTCCCTGTATCTCCAAGAGACAACCTGTTTGTATTTAATTTTATTTTGCTTCATAGAAAGCATACAATGTATTCCTTCTTTGCACTCATTCCTGGGAATATCCTGCCTAAGATACCATGATTCCTCCATGAGTTGGAGCATGGGAGAGATATCTTTTGATTCTTATTTTCACACTTCTTGCAGATATCCTTCTCCAATTTGGCTACTTATTATACTACCAAATCTGACTTTTCCTTCCTCAAACCTGTTTGTCTTCACGTGATATGGATAGCATTGATGTATTCAATAAAAAGGTTGATCCTTAACCTCCACATCATATCTGCAGTTGTCTGATCCACCTCTGGGAGGGTGCCAACATTCTGTTACTTAGGATAAATCTTTTCTTAATCCCTGAATTACAGGTTATTTGAGAGGATATTGATGATAGAAATGGATTTATTCATCCTTCCTAACCTTTGGGTGTCCAATTTTTTGGGGAAGTGCTACCTTTTTTATTCAATGTGGGCAGCACGGTGGCTAGCACTTCTGCCTCACAGCACTGGGGTCATGTGTTCGATTCCCGACCATGGCCTTATCTGTGTGGAGTTTGTATGTTCTACCAGTGTTTGCCTGGGATTCCTCCGGGTGCTCCGGTTTCCTCCCACACTCAAAAAAACATACTGGTAGATTAATTGGCTGCTATCAAATTGACCCTAGTCGCTGTCTGTCTATCTGTGTGCATGTATGTCAGGGAATTTAGACTGTAAGCTCCAATGGGGCAGGGACTGATGTGAGTGAGTTCTCTGTACAGCGCTGCCTAATTAGTAGTGCTATATAAATAGCTGCTGCTGCTGATGATGATGATTCAATTGGATTTCAGATTTCCTTATAATCTGTCAGAATTAATCAAGGGGATCTGCTGAGCTAAATAATAAATTAAACTTTTCATATGTTTCTTTAATGTTTCTCTTTGGTTTTTGGTCATCACTATGGTACATATAAGGTGCATTATTGTTCCTGGTGTCAGATATGTAAGTGATTAAAGATAAAAATTAAATATTATATTTGGTGGATATTATATATAAAGTTCAGGTTTTTTTGTGGGAATCCTTATAGGATGTTGCTGCAATCATGTATTTATATATTGTTTTATTTTCATTATGGGCATTATTTGTATAGTGAATTGAGTATATAAATGTAATGTAACTCTTACTTTTCATTTTTCTCTTTAGATTCCATTCCAGAAAATTCAGCTTCAGGTCCCTGCCACATTACGTATGCTACTGCAAATAAGAAACCAGCACCATTTCAGCAATTTGGCCTAAGTGTGTAATATAGTATATTTGGTGGATAAAATTTGTCTGCCAAGCTCACTGCCCTTGATGTCATGCCTGACTCCACCCTCTGCTTTATTCATCTCCACCTTTAACATATTGCAACAACACACCCTTTTCTTACTCAAGATGTAACTTAAACTCTTATCTATTCTCTCATGATTTCCTGGCTCATCTACTATAGCAACTTCATACCTGGCATTTAGGATTTACTAATCTTCCTCTCTCGCCACTCCACTCTGCAAATCCCTACATTGGCTCCACATGTCCTCCAGAATCCAATTCAAATTACTTACCCTTACCTACAGAGCCCTCAACAACACACCTTTCAAATATCACAAATCCTATCTCAAAATATTTTCCCCCATGCTCTCTTAGATCCACCTGTGGCCTACACCTCTCCTCATCTCTGATAACCGCCTCTTACTCCTACCTACAAGACTTTTCCTGTGCCACTAACCCAGTGTTTCTCAAATCCAGTCCTCAGGACCCCCTAGCAGTACATGTTTTCCATATCTCCTTGCTGGAGCACAGGTGTATTCATTACTGACTGACACAGTGTAGCAGGTGGTATAATTATTTCACTGGTCACTTGGCAATCTTGCACTGTTAGTGGGTCCTGAGGACTGGATTTCAGAAACACTGCACTAACCACTTATGGAATTCGCTGTGAAGTCCAATCAGCCTATTCCAAAGCCTTAAAATCTTTAAAAACTCTCTGAAAACTAATCTCTTATTAGAGCTTACCCATATCCAACATATACTACTCACAATGGTACACTCTCACAACTGTCCCAGTGTCCAACCTGAGCCATGTTTGCTCCTTTTGTCAGATATGCCTTTTTCCTATTAGACTGTAAGCTTTCTCTCCTGAGCCAAGCACTCACTAGCTTTCGTTTTCATGTCTGCATTTATTTTATCTACCTTGGATGTCCTTGTTTTATGTAGGTCCTATTTTCCACAAGTATTTTTGTGTGCTTCTTTTCAAAACAGTAAAATATACTCATGTTTTGTATGCTCACCTATAAGCTTCACGTGGTAGAGACAGATTGGCAGTTTTGAGAACCTACATGAAGGCCCTGTGTTCATTACTTTTTCATTTTTATTACCAGATTCCATTCCAGAAAATTCAACTCAAGACCTGCGCCGCGTTATGTATGCTACTGCACAAAAGAGACCAGCACCATCTCAGCAACTAGGCCTAAGTGAGTATTATGGCCTGGTTTTTGGTGGATGTTAAAGATAAGGGGACCTAATAGTCTGGCAAATTTGTTAATGACCATTTAATAACATATTAATGACTAATACCATTAAACAAAACTCCTCCCACAGTCAGTTCGAGTTTAATCTCAAGGAATGCAATTCCTATTCTGCTCTGAATCCACGTGACCAATATTTATATCATAAGATTATGCTTATATTATTAAGAAAGACTTTTACACAAGATGTAGCTTCATTTAAAATGTTTTGTATTCTAATTATAATTCTGCTTGTAACAATGGTATACATAATGTAAAACAGTAAATTAAACAAAGTTTATTGTATAACATCAACAAGTTTCATTTACTCTATTAGCATAGATGGTAAAGCATAGATGTTAATACAATACATTACATTAATTGCCAGTTTTATAAATATACAGTATAAAATTATTATGTAGGTGTCTGGGTGTCAGCTATTCTGCTTAAGGGTGTGTATATGTCAGTTTGTATTGTGTGGTGTGAGGGTGTGAAGCAGTTTTATCTGCAATGTGCAATACAATACAAGAGTACAATACAAGAGTACTGTATGTTCAATAATTGTGTTGGGGAAGGGGAGAGTGTATATGAAGGAGAGCTGTATACAAACTCAACACAATACATCTCAAATACCATTTATATAGCAGAAAACTAACATTCATTATACATGAACCAAAGCCATATATTATCACATTATTTAATTCCATCTCAATCAAACGCCAACTTTCTCACATAAACTCCAGCTATCTCATATAGAAACTTGTACAATTGATTCTCATAATATTTCATTTCACCTATTTCACTTGGAAACTTCACACTACAACAAAGATATTATGTATACACCAATCATGGTGGTCATATTAACTTACAATGGCAGTCATATTGAAAACATGGAAGGATTAAATCAGCCTCTATTACATAAATACAGCCTCCACTAAACACATTGTATATCTGTTAGGATTCTACCTGTATTTTGTATGTGGCTGCAGCACCTCAATTCCACCAGTGGTGCTGCTGTTTGTCACTGAAGTTTGCACCTCTCCTGTAGGAGTTAATCTCCCTACCTAATTAGTGCCACACCTGTTTCTTGGCTTCATATACTTCTCTCTATCTGTGTTGTGTGTGTGTAGAAGAGGAAGCACAGGGACGGGCGCCTGCTTCCTGTGACGTCCTCGCGTCTTCTTGCTCGGCAACCAGACACACTACCTCCAGGGAATCGCCGGGCTGTTCGGCGCATGAGCGTCCTGTTGCTGTGCAATGGGATAGTATTCCGAGTCCCGGTGGCGGTATTACACTTCACCATCTCCTTACTCCAGAGCTTCCTGAGCCTAGCTATTCTGATTGACTCCTGTATTTTGACCTTGGATATTTATCCAGACTCGCTCCTGGTTTCCCTCCTGGTTTTGGTGATATTCTGATTCCTGTGTTTGACCCCGGATTTCCTGACTACGTTTGTGATACTTCCTCGGTACCTTCTCTGCCTGTGTGGTTCTGACCGAAATTTCCTGACACCTCTTCCATCTCTCTTTGAGGACTGCGACCTGCATGTCTCCCGCAGCTAAGCCCAAACTTCCTTGCGGGGGTCCCTGGTGAAGACCAGAGAAACGTTAGACTCTGCACCTCTCTGCTTAGTAGTGTCAAAATCAGCAAGCAACCCTCCAGTTTCCTAATTTACGTGACACTGTGCAGTTCATCGTTTATACCTGGCAGCTGCTTGTCTCCTGTTTATACCCTGTTCCAGTTGGCTTCATTACTGTCTCATCTCTTGTTGTGACCCTCTGCCTGAATACCGGACTCTGCTTGTTTGCCTGTTCCCCTGACCTCTGCCTGTTTACCGAATTATGCTTGTTTGCTTGTGACCTTGACCTCAGCCTAGCTACTGGACTCTGTTTGTACGCTTGTTGCCCTGACCTCACTGGACTCAGCTAGTCCAGCTTCCCTGGACTGCCTCGTGCCTCTGGCTACCTGGAATACTGATCCTGGCCTCCCTAATCTGGTGCCTTATGCATCCTGGCAGTTGAGTAACTTAATCTACTTGTTCCTGCATTTTGAACTGTATTTGCCATTTGAAACATTACTTGGAACTATTCTTGTCATTCATCACCCCTTCTCATACTTGTGTATTGGAGTATACCTGTTAATTCTGCTACCTGAATTCAGCATATTCCATGAACTGAATCTTTGTTCACATATTTTACCTAAATAAAGACACTTGGGGGTATATTCCCCAAAAAGTGGGGATGGTGTCTATAGCAACCACTTGGATTCTAGCTTTCATTTATATAGTACTGTCTACAAAATGACAGCCAGAATATGATTGGTTGCTACAGGCAACATCCCCACTTTTTCAAACCCGTAGCTTAGTAAATCTAGCCCTTGGTGTTTCTACTGCTATTGTCGCATCCTAAATTCACTAGGAATCATCACAATATCATATTGTTGAAATACTACCTTTCATCCCATGAACTCCATTTGTTCAGCACTAGCAAACACTTTCACATAAACAAACAGTTTCACATTATAATTACCGGTAATACAAACTTTGGAATCTCAGCCATACTCTAATCTAATCTAACATACTTTAACATAAACTGACCAAATTCCATTAGAAAATATACAGTTCAATATCACAAAGTACGTTCCACTCAAAATACCATAGAACACACAATGAAATCTAGTTTCATATTCTAGCCATCTTGTAAACTCTGTAATCTCAACCATGGGGTATATTTACTAAACTGCGGGTTTGAAAAGGTGGAGAAGTTGCCTATAGCAACCAATCACATTCTAGCTATCATTTTGTAGAATGTACTAAATAAATGTTAAATAGAACCACTTTTTTTCAAACCCGCAGTTTAGTAAATATACCCCCATGCATATACACAAATTCTGCAACACTTTGATGCCTCACAATCCATTACAAAATCGATAATGCTTGTATGTCCATGAGCTTCAGTGTGGGAAACGGATACCTTCCAGCCCTGCGTGTGAGACTGTAAAACTTTCTTGAGGAGTGGGGCAATCCATGTCGCAGAAAGTTGGCTCTATGTAATATGAGCTTCTTGTGTCCAAACAGGTTTTATTACCTTTTGAATAAAAATTACAGCATGATTGATTCAGCCATGTGACTTGAAATATATAAAAAAAATATGTCTGACAATGAACTATACTTATCAGTGGATACAACTTTTCTGAGGCCAGTAATTTAATGTGTTTGTTTTCGTTACAGCTTCTAAAAATGACGGCAAGAAGTATAATTTAGAGTTAAACAAATCCAGTATAAATGACAGATATTCAAATGCGTCTTATGATTCCGTAGGACATACCACAAACATTGATTACATAAATGAAGGTGAGAAATACAAAGATGTTCACAATAATAATGTTTCTGCTGCAAATGCTGATAACACAATACTGATCTCATCTCACTATTGAGAAGTTATAGTAAATTGCTTCTAATAAGTGCTCCTCTCAGAGGTACCTTACTAAGTAGCAGGTGCCAAGTGATCAGTGGAAAGTTTAACCTCTGTGGTGGCTGCAATGAGCAGAGGCTGGAAAAAAGTCAACATATTTTACAATAATTCCCGTGTGTTTTATCTACTAAATTTCTCAGCTACACAAAATAGGAACTAGGAGAAATGTTTTGAATGTTTGTCATAGCAATCTGATGTTGAATCTATGGAAGCTTTTTTCTGTTAGAGTTTATCAGTGTGTGTCTCCTAAATTGTAAATCAATAGTAAGGTCTGGGGCTAGGCATTAATCCAGCCCCAGTGACCAGGCCGAGGGAGAGAAATCACTCCCAATAAGGGGGTTATTGTATTTTTAAAAGCAAAGTGAACAGGGACAGTGTGGTGTGAAACGTGTTCATCTCTTTCCTTTTTCAGGATGCCATGTAGGGAGCTAAACTTTGGAAAAAATATTGTGCAGTTGTCTATTCACCTACGGTGATCTTTTCCATTTTGAGGCCATCAGTCCCTTAAGAAGACATACAGTACACTGATATATCATCAATAATGTTACCCATTGTGGGTTCATCAGTGTTGTCACCCATTGGGATGGTACCAGTAATGTCACCCACTGTCTGTCCTGCCAATGAGAAGACTGTCCTCCCCTCAATCATGAATACTGTTGCAGGATTCATTTACATGCCCCATTCTTCCTCATCTACTGCCCCTCTATATCAGTCTCTTAATTGGCTTCCAATAAGGTGCAGCCTGATCCTTGCCTACAAGTTCCTCTATAAATCCTGTCCCACCTATAATTCTGAACTCAATAATAAATACTCTTATTCATCCTCTGTGATCCTTCAGCAATCATGGTGGTCATATTAACTTGCAATGGCAGTCATATTAAAAACATAGTAGGATTAAATCAACCTTGATTATATAAACACAGCCTCCATTAAATACATATTATATCACATTGCTGCAATACTATCTTTCATCCCATGAACTCCATTTCTTCAGCACTAGCAAACACTTTCACATGAACAAACACTTTCACATTCTAATTAATGCAAATTTTGGAATCTCAGCCATACTCTAATATAATCTAACGTACTTTAACATAAACTGACCAAATTCCATTACCAAATAAACAGTTCCACTCCACAAAGTACCTTCCACTCAAAATAACATAGACACACAATGAAATCCAGTTTCATATTCTAGCCATCTTGTAAACTCTGTAATCTCAACCATGGGGTATATTTATTAAACTGCGGGTTTGAAAAAGTGGAGAAGTTGCCTATAGCAACCAATCAGATTCTACCTATCATTTTGTAGAATGTACTAAATAAATGTTAAATAGAACCACTTTTTTTCAAACCCGCAGTTTAGCAAATATACCCCCATGCATAGACACAAATTCAGCAACACTTTGATGCCTCACACTCCATTACAAAATCCATAATGCTTGTATGTCCATGAGCTTCAGTGTGGGAAAAGGATACCTTCCAGCCCTGTGTGTGAGATTGTAAAACCTTCTGGAGGAGTGGGGCAATCCATGTCGCAGAAAGTTGACTCACTGTATATATGTAATATGAGCTTCTCGTGCCCAAACAGGTTTTATTACCTTTTGAATAAAAATGACAACATGAATGATTCAGCCATGTGACTTGAAATATATAACAAATATGGCTGACAATGAACTATACTTAATAGTGGATACAATTTTTCTGAGGTCAGTAACTTAATGTGTTTGTTTTCGTTACAGCTTCTAAAAATGGCAGCAAGAAGTATAATTTAGAGTTAAACAAATCCAGTATAAATGACAGATATTCAAATGCGTCTTATGATTCCGTAGGACATACCACAAACCTCGATTACATAAATGAAGCTACAGAAGGTGAGCAATACAAAGATAATAATAATAATAATGTTTCTGCTGCAAATGCTGGTAGCACAATACTGATCTCATCTCACTATTGAGAAGTTATAATAAATTGCTTCTAATAAGTGCTCCTCACAGAGGTACCTTACTAAGTAGCAGGTGCCAAGTGATCAGTGGAAAGTTTAACCTCTGTGGTGGCTGCAATGAGCAGAGGCTGGAAAAAAGTCATCATATTTTACAAAAATTCCTGTGTGTTTTGTCTACTAAATTTCTCAGCTACACAAAATAGGAACTAGGAGGAATGTTTTGAATGTTTGTCATAGCAATCTGATGTTGAATCAATGAACTCTTTTTTCTGTTAGAGTTTATCAGTTTGTGTCTCCTAAATTGTAAACCAATGGTAAGGTCTGGGGCTAGGCATTAATCCAGCCCCAGTGACCAGGCCGAGGGAGAGAAATCACTCTCAAGAAGGGGGCTGTTGTATTTTTAAAAGTAAAGTGTAAAGGGACAGTGTGGTGCGCAACGTTTTCATCTCTTTCCTTTTTTCAAAATGTCATGTAGGGAGCTAAACTTTGGAAAAAATATTGTGCAGTTGCTTATTCACCTACTGTGATCTTTTCCATTTTGAGGCCATCAGTCCCTTAAGAAGGCATACAGTACACTGATATATCATCAATAATGTTACACATTGTGGGTTCATCAGTGTTGTCACCCATTGGGATGGTACCAGTAATGTCACCCACTCTCTGTCCTGCCACTGAGAAGACTGTCCTCCCCTCAATCATGAATACTGTTGCAGGATTCATTTACATGCCCCATTCTTCCTCATCTACTGCCCCTCTATATCAGTCTCTTAATTGGCTTCCAATAAGGTGCAGCCTGATCCTTGCCTACAAGAGTCTCTATAAATCCTGTCCCACCTATAATTCTGAACTCAATAATAAATACTCTTATTCATCCTCTGTGATCCTTCAGCAATCATGGTGGTCATATTAACTTGCAATGGCAGTCATATTAAAAACATAGTAGGATTAAATCAACCTTGATTATATAAACACAGCCTCCACTAAACACATTATACATCACATTGCTGCAATACTATCTTTCATCCCATGAACTCCAGTTCTTCAGCACTAGCAAACACTTTCACATAAACAAACACTTTCACATTATAATTAATGCGAACTTTGGAATTTCAGCCATACTCTAATATAATCTAACGTACTTTAATATAAACTGACCAAATTTCATTACCAAAAGAACAGTTCCACACCACAAAGTACCTTCCATTCAAAATAACATAGAACACACAATGAAATCCAATTTCATATTCTAGCCATCTTGTCAACTGTAATCTCAACCATGAGGTATATTTACTAAACTGCGGGTTTTAAAAACTGGGGATGTTGCCTATAGCAACCAATCAGATTCTAGATGTCATTTTGTAGAATCTACTAAATAAATGATAGCTAGAATCACTTTTTCAAACCCGCAGTTTAGTAAATATACCCCCATGCATGGACACAAATTCTGTAACACTTTGATGCCTCATACTCCATTACAAAATCCATAATGCTTGTATGTCCATGAGCTTCAGTGTGGGAAACGGATACCTTCCAGCCCTGTGTGTGAGACTGTAAAACTTCCTGGAGGAGTGGGGCAATCCATGTCGCAGAAAGTTGACTCACTGTATATGATATGTAATATGAGCTTCTCGTGTCCAAACAGGGTTTATTATCTTTTCAATAAAAATGACAACATGATTGATTCAGCCATGTGACTTGAAATATATAACAAATATAGCTGACAATGAACTATACTTATTAGTGGAATACAATTTATCTGAGGCCAGGAACTTAATGTGTTTGTTTTCATTACAGCTTCTAAAAATGGCGGCAAGAAGTATAATTTAGAGTTAAACAAATCCAGTATAAATGACAGATATTCAAATGCGTCTTATGATTCCATAGGACGTATTACAAACATCGATTACATAAATGAAGCTACAGAAGGTGAGCAATACAAAGATGTTTACCATAATAACGTTTCTGCTGCAAATGCTGGTAGCACAGTTCAGATCTCGTCCTACTAATGAGAAGCTATAGTAAATTACTTATAATAACTGCTCCTCACAGGTGTACCTTACTAAGCAGCAAGTGCTGAGTGATCAGTGGAAAGCTTAAACTGTGGTGTGCTGCAATGAGCAAATGCTAGAAAAAAGTCAACATATTTTACAATAATTCCCATGTGTTTGATCTACTAAATTTCTCAGCTACACAAAATAGGAACTAGAAGGAATGTTTTGAACTTTTTGTCATAGCAATCTGATGTTGAATCAATGAAGGCTTCTTCTCTTAGAGTTTATCAGTGTGTGCCATCCTAAAATTGTAAACCAATTGTAAGGTCTGGGGCTAGGCCAGTGGCTCCCAAACCTTCTCACTTCAAGGCACCCGTAGGGTCACCATATTTTTTCCAAGGCACCCCTAAGCTAAAATAATTACTGGGTAGTTCCGTTTTTTAAGTAGTTGGGTCAAAATGACGTAAGATGTATTTAGGCCTCTTCACCATCACATTGTGCCCCTTTATCATATCACTGCGCCCTTTCACCATATCACTCTGTATCCCCTTCGCCATCTCACACTCTGTGTCCCCCTCTTCGCCATCTCACAATCTGTGTCCCCCTCTTCGCCTTCTCACACTCTGTGTCCCCCTCTTCGCCATCTTACATTCTGTGTCCCCCTCTTCGCTATCTCACAATCTGTTCCCCTCTTCATCAGCTCTCACTCTGTCCCCCTCTATATCAGCTCTCACTCTGTCCCCCTCTTCATCAGCTCTCACTCTGTCCCTCCCTTCAGCATCTCTTTCTGTCCCCCCCTTCAGCGTCTCTCTCTGCCCCCCTTCAGCATCTCTCTGTCCCCCGTCTTGAGCATCTCACACTCTGTCCCCCTTCACTCTCCATTCCTTTACTTGCCTTCTTTCCTCATTTTCTGCTGTCTTCTTTCCTGATGTCCTCTGCTGCTGCTCCTCACTGACACTGTTGGACATGATGACGTCACGCCCGGCAGTCAGTGAGAACAGTGAAGAGGAGGATCCGGTGCTGGATTGGTAGGTTTTTGTTGTTGTTTATTCTTCTTTTTTTTCGAGGGTGATCATGGCACCCCTGTGACAGCGCCATGGCATACCAGGGAGCCGCGGCGCACACTTTGGGAACCGCTGGGCTAGGCATTAATCCAGCCCCAGTGACCAGGCAAAGAGAGAAAAATCACTCCCAAGAAGGGAGTTATTGTATTTTTAAGAGCAAAGTATAAAGGGACAGTGTGGTGCGCAATGTTTTCGTCTTTTTCTTTTTTCAGGATGCCATGTAGGCAGCCAAACTTTGGAAAAAATACTGTGCAGTTGTCTATTCACCTACTGTGATGTTTTCAATTTTGAGGCCATCAGTCCCTTAAGAAGACATACAGTACATTGATATATCATCAATAATGTTACCTATTGTGGGTTCATCAGTATTGGGATGTTACCAGTAATGTCACCCACTGTCTGTCCTGTCAATGAGAAGACTATCCTCTCCTCAATAATGAATGCTGTTGCAGGATTCTTCTCTTTCTTCCAGTCTCTTAATTGGCTTACAATAAAGTTTATCCTCAGTCTTGCCTACAAGTTCCTCTATAACTCCTGTCCCACCTATAATTCTGTACTCAAGCACTCTTATTCACCCTCTGTGATCCTTCAGCGAGCTTTTAATTTGTCCGACACCACCCCACTTTAGAGACTTTTAGATATATTGTTCTCAAACTTAGTCACAATCGGCCCTTAATCCCTTCTCCGCCCACCTCAATGCCTAATTTCTTTATCTCCCTTTTTTCTGTCTCAGGGCTCTATCATTTCATCATGCCAGTGAAATTCATCTCTATGAATGTGAAATGAATGAACAGACCGCATAAGAAATCTAGAAACTAAATAGAGACATTATGGGCCTGCTACTTAGTATTAATGATTTTGCGTCTATATTTTTACTAAAAAAGTTGGACTAATCTGTCTTGTTGGCATACACAGAACCAATTTGCAGGTTTTTCATTGCAAACTGGAGTAAGTCCAACTCTGCATCATATTACTCCAAGAGAGGCATTTCTACACAAACACCCCTCACTTGTTTCTACAGCATGTCTTGAGGTTTATCAGATCCCATCAGTCTAAACACAACTAAAGGGGAACCCAACTTTCCTTTTTTCTTTTCACTGTTGCCCAATAAGTTCAGCATCACAAACCATACATTCCATGAAAGACAAAAAAGGAATGAAATATTTTGACCCTAGGTTCATTTTTGAAAATTATTATAAAACACTTCTTAACATGCGGATTGGTGTTAGAACCTTCATCAGATCATATCAAAGCCTTATTTGCATTTTGCAAAATCTCATACCAATTACAATTACAGCAATCAGGCTTAAATATCCCAAAAAATAAATGAGGAGATGAAGCTATTAAATCACAGAAAAATCAAAAGCAACATGAGCAGATGGTTTCTTAGTGTCATTGTGATGAAATGAGTTTGATAACACCCTAACCAGTCTGTCCCTCGTTTCTCACAAAATGTGGATTATAGCATGTACTTTTTATAGCCCTTGCTTTTGTTCCCCAGCTCAACAGAATACCACTGCAGTGTCTAATTACATGTGGATAAGGGGACATTGTAGCTAATTGTAAATATGTATATTGTGTATTGTATATTGATGATGTGGCAATGAGGTTGTTATTCATTTTTTGTAAAGTGAAGCCCGAGGGGTTATGGGTAAGGATCAGGTTGCAGGATACAGGTGAGGGGGAAGGCCAATTAGTATCCATTGTTCTCAACATGACTATTTCAGACATATTGTCAGGGGACCTTCTGTGGAAGTACAGCTCATCTCCACTCCCCCTCCAACCCCCTAATACAGCACCCACCAATGGTTGAGCAGGATAGACCCAGGGGTTTGCCGTGGGAGAGGAAAGAACTGTGGAAATTTAACTCTAGATATAAGGAGCCACTCCAGGGGGGGGAGGAGATATTCATTCTGGGACTGGAAGCTGCAGGGTGACTGGTTTTAGAGTTGCCGTTCTCTATCAGTGGAATACATCGGCAGATCCACGGGTCGTCAAATCCAGACACCCAGGTGACTAACTCCTTAAAGTAGTGGTGTAAGGGACAGATAATGCGGTAAACCTGCCTGGCATTTATTTACTCTGTGTACATTATATTCTAGTGTAGTTTTATTACTATAAATGTACTGTTGTACTTTTCTAACTACAGTTGCCTGAGTGACTAATAAGAACCTTAGAAGGAACTGGGTAGGCTTCCCTGTCTTTTGAAGGCACCTGTGGGTGGCCAGGCAGAGTGAAGTGGGTAGAATTGGGCCAGAAAACCTGGTATCTTCACAGTCATATTTCAAAACTTTTACTTCTACCCTGAATCCCCACATCGTACAACTATTTAAATACCTTCTGACATTTCTACTCAGACACTAGAACTACAATTCTAATGATTCTCAAACATAGTAAGGATGCCACATAATGTTGTCCCATTTCTCTCTTGTATATTGACCGGAAACACCTTGCAAAAGTTTTTGGCCAATATCCAGGTTGGGATCATTCTGAATCACCGGGGATGTAAATCCCCCAGAGGATGAGTGATCTCATTCATTACATAAATAAACATAAATTGCACTCCCTATTCCTGGTCTTTGATATTGAGAAATCATTTGACAGGATATCATGGCCTTTCATGGTACACACACATGCTATTAAGACGCTAGATTTTAATCTGTCCTTAGCAGTGACATGTGGATTGATATCACAATAAAAAATATACAAAAGTCAGGCGTACAAAATATAATTAATATAACACCAACCAGATTAACAGGTGGCCACTACTGATTTATCAGGGGAAACTGCTTGGACCATAAAAAATGTATATGATAATAGGGCTAATAAACTGTAACCTGTGTTCAAATTAAAAATAGAAATAACATTCTCAAATATATAAAATATATAAAATCACATTTATTAATTCACATTCAAGCAATTCTTACAATGAATCTGTAAATATATAACATATAAGAGAACGGCCAGAACCTTCCAAATAATTCAGATCATAGAAAGTATTAAACCATCACTTAATCACTTGATAACACAGAGATAATTTAGGGACCCTAATATAGCCCAGAGTGATCTTCTGGTGTCTTTAAATAAGCTGAATTTAGCTGGTCCGTTTATTTAATTATTAGTAATGTTCAGTGTAAATGTAAGTCGGTAAAATGTAAAATTGAGTCAATCATTATGAGGCCAGAATTTTATAACGAGACCAATTGAGACCGGATATTTAGATAATCTCACTACTGTCATACATGAAGAAAGATCACCACTCTTAAACCAATTGCCATTCCTTCAGCTTGGATGGGGATGCTGTTTAACACTGTGTTTCTTCTGCAGCTACCAGATTGCTATGCCTCTCCTATTATTGGGGTCCCAATATAGTCTCACAAGTCATGGATCCAAGTGTATTTTGTCAGTCTTTCTTCTCTTCCTAATGTGTTTCTCCAGTGTAATATCTGGATTCATCTTCTGCATTCTTAACATGCTTCCATATTGATCAAGTGTAGACTAACATTATACTTTATAGGGTACATACTAATCACCTGCATAGGATATTAAATAATTGTATGCTGAAAGTGTAAATGTATACATTTTATATAACCTACCATTTTTCTTTTGATTGCAGATTATACTAAAACCTTGGAATATGTTGAGGTGATTGCTGATGATAGTGACTATGATGATGTGGAAATCTGACAATTCTGTAAACTGAATAATATACTTTGTGTGTTACTGTTTCCTTCATCATCTAGCAAGACTAATAAGCTATTGCTACTTGGAAATGATTTTATCTATGAAGCCGATTGCCATACATCTTTTACAACAAATTGTGTTCACGAAACAGCATATATCTGCCATTTGTGAGAGGGCATTGGATCTTAAACACCACATGACAAAAGGCATTAAATAGCAAACAGAGTAGTATTTAATTACACAGTAATACTAGATCATCGTTTTTCATCCAGCACTGTATCATGTTCCTATGTTTGGTTTTCAAGTTTCATGAAACCTGAATAAGAATCTGAAAATCAACCTGGCTTTCAGAATGGCTTACAGAACATATGAATGTTCCACTACAAGAAATCTTGAATACACAGTATCAGCAAGCAGCCCAGGATTCCATCTGATATATTGTGGATTTATCTTGTCCAATTTCAAATGACAACTTGTATTTCACTGATATCTTCTACGATGTATCTACTTTTGAGTGTCTTCTAAATGTAAGAAGAAGATATCTTCTGATGAAAGAGTTTTATCTTCCCCAATATGAAGGACAAAGTGCTTGTGACATCAGTGATTCCAGATTTACCCTTTATGATGACATCAAAGACTGCCAACTCTGGTCTTTAAAATGTGGCATTATATTAAACATGCAAACAAATCACATTTTATTAGACATTATTACACATTGCAATAAGCTTGGCTAATAATTATTGTATTCATGAAAATGATTAAAATATTTGCTAAACATCTATTATTGAAAGAATCTCACATTTAAGTACCAGGCATTTTTTCAGTGTAGCGTTTATGCTATAGATTGTAAAAATGTTAATCACTAAAACAATTATTTATTACGTCTAGGTCTTCTGTTTTGTAATGTTCGTATTGTGGCTATCAATAAATATTGTCCGATGCAGTTAATGTGGTTCCAAAGCACAGAAGATATTTAATAGCAAAATTAAGCCGAACACAATGATAATACAAAGTACAACCGATATATACGCTGTGCGGCCCTGGATCCAGAAAAAGTCTGTCAATCCTGATGTCTGCTGGCAAAGAGTGAAGCTGTTCCTAGATCAGAGGCTGCTTTTATGTTGTTAAGTTTAGAAAAAACACTGATGATGTCACAGAATATACATAGATAACCCTAAGAGAGGTCTTCATCGGTCCAGGCTTTATGATGTTCCAGTAGACTGCTGGTCATAGGTCAGTTCATTTGATCTTCTAACAAAGGATGGGCTGCTCATTCCATCTGTTGCATACGTGTCTTCCCAATGAAGAACTAGTTTAAACTGACCCATAAGAAGAGTGCTTTCGATTATTAATCTCATATTGCTCATAACTTGCGACCGCTAGATGCTACTCTGTCAAATCCGAGTTAATGCTGGTGAAATAAGCTTTAATATGAGACCAAACTCTTTACATTTTAGAGGACCTGAGCCATAAATACCTTTACTATAATATTATCTATATAAATAACCTTTAATTAATTTATTAAATGATCGAGTGTGAATTGGAACTTTTAGAAAATGTGTACTATTTACAAGTGAAAATGTGAATGCAAGTGTGTGTGTTATTAATCCTTGCGATTTCGTCACTCCATGTGGTGAACTAATTGCAATCGCACGGTAAACCAATATTAATTAATTTAGCCGACTTCATCCAATTATTTGACTTCCACAGTTTTATCTTGGAATTATTAGAATTCTACAAAGTTAAATTTGACACATGGAATACGTAAAAAGTTATATTAGGCTTCATAGCAGAATTTTCAAGAACCACACTCCGAAAGATCAAAAGAACAAAAACATATATAGCACAATCTGACAGCTACCAGAACTACAGATAAATTCCTTTTACTTTCAGTATCTGCCAAATGAGATTAGTTTCATAATAAGACAAATAACCAGAATTAGTGAGAACATAGCTAGGTTCCATTGAAAACCAGAGCTTTGGAGGTGCCAGGTGCCCCAATTTGCATCAAGATTTTAACGAAAGACCATGTTTATAAAGCATGATGTGTCTGTTTAAATCGTATTTAGTGACAAAATAGTATTCACATTTAGAAAACAAAGTATATATGTATTATGGTTTTATTTATATGGCACCAAATATCACCAAACATTGTAAATCACAATTGTGGGAGACTTCCAGGGAGCTGAAAGATTGCCAAAATATTGGACAGTATCCAAATACTACCTGAATCTAAGTAAACAATATTACCTAATGATGAGAACATAATTAGATAATATAATATGAAACAAACAAGGAGAAAATAAATGAACTCACCATGTACTTGTCATAAATGACATAAATATATTTAATTAGATGTGAGATGAGTGGGTGGAAACTATAAAAGATAGAAACAATAGAAGTGATTTGAAGTTACAGAAAAGTATGTTACATTTCACCCTCTTTCAAAAAGATTAGTCAGAGTAACTGGAAAGTAAAAACTCAGCTGTGAGAAGTCATTCTAGTGAAAACAGCTATACTTTAATGCTAAATATTAAGCACTCCATTCTATTGATCCAATTCACTCTGTTTTTGAGTAAGTCTGCATGTCCAATGTTGGTTTTCTCCAATTAGCAACAAGGAATACCTATTCCAGCCACACAAATGTGGTTGTTCTTCAACAATATGAAGGGACAGTCAATTATTAAAGTTTTAATTCTAATAATAATGAACCAGGAGAAGACTGATTGTACCTTTAGGGCTAAGTGCAAGTGGTTAGATACCATGGACCAAGAACTTGCTGGCCACCGCATATGAAAAAACATGCTCGCATCCAAACCCCCTAAAACAGCTGGGGCTGCAGGCTTGCACTTAGGGGGGTGTTCCACTTGCCCCATTATGTGGTGTACTTGTTGGAATCAGCTGTCATTACATTACCACCTATATGCTTGTGTTTTTAAAGTATTTAGTTCCATACTGTCAAGGTTTTACACTCTTCTCATGAGGAGTGTTCACCCCATATCTAGGACGGTGCCCAAATCAAACTTTAGGCCTCTGGTTTAGAGAGTATACAGTTCGAAGATCCATCTAGGTTCTTCCTAGATACTGCTTTTAAATATTCTCCACCTCTCCAGTTTTTAGGGACCTTACTGATGCCCATGAACCTTGACATACTGGGGTCGTGTTCATGATATTTAGAATAATGGTCCAAAATGTATAGGATAGCTCACAAACTGTAGACCACATGGGCATTTAAGAAGGTAGATCATTCCTGCTGTGTCACAAGGGATCTTCTTCCTAATCATTAATTCTTTTTTGGTATTAGTGGATATGAAGAACCTGATGGGTTTGGTTGCATTTTGTCCTGTAATCTTACAGGCTCAACAGTCATTGCAGTAATAAAATCCCTTTTTATCTTCTAACCATGTCCCTTGTTTTCTGTTGGTTTCACATGGTAGAAAACTGGAAACCAATTTGTTTTAAGGCTAGGGGCTTTCTTATATGTAAATTTAGGTAAATTAGGTAAAATATGCATCAGTCTCTCATCCTTCATGAGTATGGGCCAATGTTTCCTAACAATTCTTTCAAAATGCTTTGAATGGTCATTAATTTGAGTAATAATGGACACATTCTCTGCTCCTGTTTGTACCTTTTTTTTCTGGGCAAATAAGGGATCTCTTTCCAATTTAAGTGTGTTCTGATAGGCTGCCTCTACTACTCCTCTTTCATAGTTCCACCCAGAAACCTATCCTTGAGTGAGAGTGCCTGTTGTTTAAAAGCATTGACCTCTGAACAGTTTCTACTAACCCTCATGAACTGCCCTTTCAGAATGTTTCTAAACCAAGTATGGTCAACTTTTTTCACAATGGTTTTTGTCTTAAGTTTCCTATTTTCAATATAAATTTTCAGATCTAGGAATTAAACCCTGGTTTTGTTGGAATGAGCAGTAAAATCAAGTTAAGATGGTTATTGTTGATGTAGAAATGAAAGCTCTTAAATCCTCATCTGTACCTTTCCAAATATATAGAATATCATCTATATATATTTTCCAGATACATAGTTGGTCAGTGAATGGATTGTTCTCCCAGATATGCAAATCCCAGTGTGCCATAAAAAGGTTGGCCTAACTGGGCATGAATTTGCTACCCATGGCAGTTCCCTGGGTCTGTTTATAGAATTGAACCCTAAACCAAAAATAATTGTGCTCTAGAACGAAGCGAATAGCATTGATAATTAAATTAATTTGTTTCAGGGGGATATCTGACTGTGCAACGAGTATTTCGTTAACATGTTTACAACCTGCTTCGTGGTTGCTAGTTACTGTGTATAGGGATGCCACGTCGCAGGTGAGGAGAGTGTACTCATTATCCCTTTTTAGACCTTTAAGAATACTTAACATTTCAGCAGTATCTTTTAGGTAACTGCTTTGTTTGACCACAAGCGGTTGGAGGAAATGGTCGATATACTGTGAAAGGTTAGATGTCAAAGATCCAATGCCTGAGATGACTGATCTGCCAGGTGGTCTATGGAATGCTTAGTTGAGTATGTGCATAAGATATCTGGGATTGTAGGTGTGCCTATGTAATGTCAGCAGATGTTGTATTTCTGCACCTGTCCTTGTGTGTATATACAACTCTCTTCTATAATAAATTATAATTCACTTGGGAAGGTTTTTCTCCAGTAGTCTATGATTTGGCAATTTTATGGATAAATTCCCTTAAACTCATTGGACATACAGAGTTGTGCACAGTGACATCTGAGTCCTGTGCCAACACTTGTTATACCAACTGTGCTGTGAGTGTTAGATGGCAAAAGAGCCGGTTTACAGGGGGTATTTCATTATTTCCCCAGGTGTGGACTTAGGTGGGGATTGATTTAGTTTACTGGAGGGATGGGGATTAATCATTTAATGGTGGGTACTATTAATTTATTGGTGGGATGATGGTTAAGTCTATTTATTTAATGATGGGGGGTGTTTAATGTAATAGCGGGTCATGGTGTTGCTTATTAATTTAAGAATGTATAGGAGAAAATATGTGTATTTATTAAATATGAATTCTCTTAATTTAATTTAGGGGAAAGTTAGGGGAATATGCCTACTTATTAAATGATCTTAATTTAATATTTTGGTAAGTTGGGGTGAAATAGGTCTATTTATTAAATGTCACTGCTATTCATTTAATGTTGAGGCTGCCTGCAGGTCGGGAGGCCTAATTATTAAACTTTGGTGCTACATGCTACTGATTTAACATTTGACCTTGTTGGTGGGCCTAGAGTGTTCACTCATTGTATGGCTTTCCATATTTCATGTATATATCCTTTTGCCAACCTGGGCTATAACATTCCGGGATTCAGGAAGCAACACAAGCAACACGAGCAGCCGCAAGTAGTGAAAGCTGCAAGAATAAGTAGGAGAGGAGGACAGTTTGCTAACTGCCCAGATTCTGTTGGGATATTCCTGATTATGGGTTATTTTCTTTCTCATTGAGCTTCTCATGGCTTTTCTTGTGAAGGGGGTGTTACATGTAGGGGAGCTGCCTTGTGAGCCCTGGTCTACCTGTGTAGTTGGAGGAACCACCAGCCTACTGTGGTCATGCCCCCTTTGGCGACCATGGAAGGGGCCCCAAGTAGTACCAAGGACATAAACTCCTCTTGGCAGTCCTGCCCAGGTACATCTAACAATATTGCAAGCAACATTGCCCATGTAATCAAAGTGGATGGGAAGGGTTTGGAGAGCAGTCTAGCACCTGCTAAAATGATAGGAATGCCAATTGCATGATGATTATGCCCACGTTGGCAGTGTTGCTTAGAAACCCCCCCTCTAGAAATCATATGTTTGCCCCCTGGGGTGAAAGAAAAAAGCAAAATCGTTGCTAGTCTGGATGGATGAGAATCTGTTTATAATTTGTTTCTATATATATGTGCACTTTTGTAGGAAAGTTTAGTCCCACTTACAACAGCAAATCTAGACATTCATGTTTGTTAAATTATAACTATGCATTTTTAAATCTTGTTTTCTTTAGGACTGGGAATAACGCATCTAATTTCTTGGGGGTGTCTTTAGGAATCTAAAGTGAAAATTAAAATGATTTTCAATGTTTTACAATAACCAGTAAACTTGTTTTACAGGATCTTCTTAGATACCTGTTTACTGATGAGTCATGAACACTGAACTAAATATTGGTTCCTTCACAAGTTCTGTTAAATAAGCTCATTTTTAATATACTTTAGCAAAAGTCAGTGCCAAATTCAACTGTTTAAGGACAGGGCATATCAGTAGTCATAACATAGAACATGCAACTGCATAGGATGCCCACAACCATAGGTCAACATGCTATATAATTTCTCACTTTGGCTTCTGAACTCAGGTGAAGCTCTGGTAGTCACCTTGTACCGGGGACTTTGTGGCAAATTCTATTATAAGTTTACAGGCTGAGATGTTGCAGAATATCTTGACAAACTCCTTACTATTTGCAATAAGAATATGGCTCTGCATTTTCATAAATCACTCTTCTGAAGAATGCTCATGCAGATGGTCCTTGGGTCTGCATATATACTGTGCCATCAATGGCCATTTTGTCAGACAATGTATCCTGTTGCTGGAAAACGCCATAGCCTACATGGATCTGGAGAGGCCACCCTGGGCAAAATTAACAGCTCTCCAATCAACAAAATATATTTTCCTGTCCAGATTCCTGTCATTCTTCTCAAAACCCTCCTCTACATTATAACCCTCGAGGAAACTAGGATTTAGGAAGCTCTATTTATTTCAAAAGTGCTCGTCTCAATTTTACAAATGGCTTCTGCATAAGAAACCAGTTCCCATGAAAGTACCTAATTTAAGCAAATACTGCTAAGTATTTTACAAGGGTAAGGTAGCAGACTCAGACAAGACCCTGTTGCAAATATGCTGTATATGACCAGAACTTATGTCCAAAACTGGACAATTCATTATCCACCCTGTGCTAGTGCAATGGAAAATGTAAAAATTCATGTGGGTGACTAAAGACCATGTTGGTGTGGCAGGGCCATATTACCAATTAGGTGACCTAGGCCCTAGAAGGACTGCCCATCACCGGACTATCCAAACCCATTTTTATTAGTGGAGTCTGGATTGAATTGGGATCTAGTAATGTTTTTATGGTCAACCACTGGCGATGTATCCGCTATATTTTAGGAAGGTGCCCCAGTGGCTATTTATTCCAACAAAGTGAATACAACATAGCCCATGAACAGCCATGGGTTGTACCACCCTGATAACTGTTTCTACATGTGTTGAATTTCTCCAGACATTCTTTTGAAATTCTTGCACAGTAAACTGAGCTGGAATCAATAATCAACGTTGGTGGAACCTCAAACCAGCGGTGGAGTAGACCAATATTATACAACCTGGTTTCCCCAAGTTGTTGTGGACCTACAAACCAGAATGCCTGGTATGCTGGGGGATGTAGTTCTACAACAACTGGAGAGCAACAGATAATAACAGCCTAATACTGGTCTGCTTTGGAGAAACTGGCAATTTGGAAGGGATGATCAGAGGGGGAGGGGCAAATAAGCCTGCAGCTTCAATCCAGCTCTGAAACATTTAGTTTTCAGAACCAAAGTATTTGAACAAATATCATTCTTGTACATTAAATATTTTCATAAGTTTGTGCACCTGAAGAACATCTATATAAATGACATGCAAGGAATTGTTTACTGTATATGATTAAAAAGCAACAATTCTGTGTATTACTGGACTAAATTATATATTAAATCAACCAGAGCAAATATTGCTAAAGTGGTGGTATTTTTTTTATATAGTATCTAAAAATTGTTGTGGGCATGGCTATAGCTTTTTGTGATGGACAGGAAGTGAAACAAATACAGTGAAAAGTCAAGGTAAAGCTGAATACTATATTTCATCTTTATATTTTAAACTCCAGCATTTAAATGTTAATATATAAAGAAAATATTCCTTTATGGCGCTTGATATGGCTGCAGTTATATACTACTAGTTGCAAGAGGTCTGCAGCCCTCGTTAAAAGTATTATACCAGGGCATATTATAAGGGCAGCACAGTGTGCTAGTGATTAGCACTTCTGCCTCACAGCACTGGGATCATGAGTTTTATTCCCGACCATGGCCTTATCTGTGTGGAGTTTGTATGTTCTCCCTGTGTTTGCGTGGGTTTCCTCCGGGTGCTCCGGTTTCATCCCACACTCCAAAAACATACTGGTAGGTTAATTGGCTACTATCAAAAATTGACCCTAGTCTCTCCCTCTCTGTCTGTCTCCCTCTCTGTCTGTCTGTGTGTGAGTGTGTGTCTATATTAGGGAATTTAGACTGTAAGCTCCAATGGGGCAGGGACTGATGTGAATGAGTTCTCTGTACAGCGCTGCGGAATTAGTTGTGCTATATAAATGAATGATGATGATGATGATACCAGAAAACAAGTATGCAACAGTGATTGTATAGCTACAAAATAAGTGTGAACTGTGGATGATTTAAACCATTTCATTAGGAATCAAATAATCACAAAACATCACATTGAAAACAACATCAATAAGATTATGTGTCTCATAGAAAACATTTCTAAAAAACATTTGAAAATATACTTGAAAATACATCATATATGTGAGAGATTTGATCCTATTCTCAAAAGAGATAGAAATGCAGCCTTAGTTGATGTACAGATATATCTATTTAATAATACATTTTTATGACTAGACAATGAGTCCGTTTTACTCCTTTAACAGTGTCCAGTCGACCTGAATGACTTTATCAGAAAGATGACCAATTATAAAGCAATATGAACAAAACACACTTTTTGTGCTAGGTGAAGGAATAGTTATCCAGTAACCCAACTTATTTGTCTCAAAAACCGTCCTCAAGCATATAAAATGTAATTTTGGCACCGGACCTCTATTGCTCCTTACTATACAAGAGAGGCTCACTGGCATCTTATCAGACAGTGTGGAATAGTCATATCGGAACTTTCAGCGGGGAGCGGTATAGCTGTAATTGCCACCTCCGTAGATGTTGGCAGTATGGCAGTGATTGAGATCCCCACGGGTATAGGTACCGCAAAACTTAGCCCCTGTCAGACGCCGTCTCTGTACTGGCACTTGGTGCAGGAGGGGGATGCCTACACCCTCTCGGCAGCTAGGTAATGAGATGCAGGATTCTTGTTCTTCTGCATGCTGAGCATGCGCATGCTCAGTCAAGCTGCGTACCGTTGCTACCCCCGCTCACCTGTCGGCGGTCAGCGTGTCTAACTGTCGAATCTCCATAACCCAGTCAGGGTGCATCTTATGGTTTATATAGCGCCCTCTGACACCTGTAGGTTGCCAGAGTATTTGTTCGCTCCAGCACTTCCTGAACTACTGATCCTGTGTTTTTTTGGTTCTGACTCCGCTTCTTGTTGCCATTATCCTGTGTTACATTTTGGTACTTCACTGCTCGGCTGGTTTGACTCTTTGGCTTGACCTGACTTCTCTCTGGATCCTCCCTGTGTACCGCACCACTCATTTGGGTTTGACCTGGACTGCCTGACTATGCCTGTCTACCACTGTCACTACACCGGTGACTGTCTTGGAGAACCGTGACCTGCGTACCCTCTGCAGCTAAGCCCAAACTCCCTTGCGGGGGTCCCTGGTGAATATCGAGGGGTACGTTAGACTCCACGCCTCCCTGTTCAGTTGTGCCAATACCGGTTAGCGGCCATCGCTGCAATTCCGTGACAGTACCTAGATTCCTTAGGTCCTCTCGTGCACTATGTCCGTGTAGATAGAGATAGATAGAGGTCACTATATATAGTCAGATTGACCACAAATGGAAAAACTTTGCTGCATATCCACACTCTTATTCCAGAGTGGTAATATCAAACTCAGTATTATGATCAAATTAAGCCCAGTCTGATGTGTTTCATCGTATTTCCTCAAACAAATATTTGGACTTCTCACAACTTCATTAAATAAACCTCATAATCCCATACTTGGATGTTTAACACCTGTTCACAATTTAACGCTTTTTGTCCACGTAGCACACAAAGTGTGTTTTGTTCATATTGCTTTATAATTGGTCATCTTTCTGATAAAGTCATTCAGGTCGACTGGACACTATTAAAGGAGTAAAACGGACTTATTGTCTGGTCATATATATCTATTATTAAATAGTCAGATATATCTGTATATCAACTAAGGCTGCATTTCTGTCTCTTTTGAGAATGGGATCAAATTTCTCAGATATATTATGCATTTTTAAGTGCATTTTCAAAGGTTTTTTTAGAAATATTTTCTCTGAGACACATGATCTTATTGATGTTGTTCTTAATGTGATGTTTTTCGATTATTTGATACCAAATTAAATGGTTTAAATTATCCACAGTTCACACTTAAATGTTAATACAGTGGCGGATCCAGCAGGGGCTTGCTGCTGACGGCTGCACACTGTGCAGGTCCGTTCAGCAGTGACAGTGTGCTGCCCGGCTGCTCTGATTGTGTTTTAAACACAATCAGAGCAGCGGGACAGCACACTGCCAATGCTGAACGGACCTGCACATACTGTGCAGCCGTCAGCAGCCGTAGAAATTAGAAAGAGGGCGGGGCCTAAATCGCCCCCCCCTAAAATCGCCCCGGGTAGAGCAGTTGCCTAGATCCGCCCCTGTGTTAATATATAGTTGGCCTTTAATAAAACATATCAGTGTTCTTTTCATTTAAATAAAAATAATAGTTCCAAAAAGATTTCTAAAAGTTTAATTCCTGGAACTTCTTTATGCTTTTTCTGCGGTTGTTGCCACACGAGGTGAGAAATATGGTACATTCCAGCTTTGTGTTGCAGCTGCATATTACACCTTGTATGTAGCAAAGGCATAAAGCTGTGTAATGTGACCTGGGCCCAGTAATGTATTAAGCAGCCTTAAGGCCCTGATACAATATGTACAAGTTTTTATGACTGGGAAAAATGAAACAAACCAATCAACATAAAAAGACCACTACATCAAGAACTAAATCTAGGATGTAAATTATAGATGTAGTTAGAATATTAATTACCTGGTGCTATCGGTCAGCCTGCTAAGCGGCCAAGGATTGTGGGATATGACTGCACTTAGCCCTGCTACTCCATATTCTAACAATAGAGGTAATCTACATGATCGATACACCTTTTATTTAAAATAATTGTGTCTTTATAGGTTGAATTTTTTTTGCAGGAAATTGTATAGTAGATCCAAAAGGTTCTATCAGGCTGTATCTAATATGTACCCTGTGAAGCATAGCCCTATGTTCAGATGACTGCATATGGGCAGCCCCACCACCTCCCTGGTGTCAGTGGTTTGGAATTACCATCATGAATAGTTATTTTAATTGTAGAAACAAACCTCTTTTCCCTTTTAATAAGTCCACAATTTGACTCTTGAAAAAAATAAAATTGCAGGCTTTTTTTGTGATTTTGAAATATTTCACATAAAAGTAACCAGAAGGTTGCCAGAAAAATACAATACACAAAAATATCATGGAGTTTATTTTTAATTTTTTCACGTTACCAACAATTTTGACCCTTTTTAATTATGTGGATATTCAATGATAGAAATCTAATTTATATATACCAGCTGTTTTCCTTTATTATGCAAAGTATAATAAATATACCAGAATATTATTAAGCAAGTAAGGCAGTAATAATAAGGAGCACACCACTAGCTAAACTTGGACATGCTGCAATACAACGTCGCCCTCTATCTGCAGGGTGTCTATGTGCTGGAGATTCGGCACACGGTGATTGAAATTGCACACGTGGTTCCCATTCACATTGACTTTGAAATGGTGGGGTTCACAAATAATTTCAAGCTGTGAAAGAGAAGAGACATAGCAGAGACAAAGAATAAAACATTATGTTAGGTTTTAACATACATTATACTAGGTACATCTACTACAAATACAGCATACAAAGTATAACAGTTTATGGTGGGACAGCAGTGTTAAAAGTCCAATCTTTACTAAATATGTATGATAAATGCAGAACATCTTCTAAACATCCACAAGGAATTGAGCTGGAGAGTCCAGGGGTCTCAGAATTGGGGCTACGACTTGATAAAGTACATTTGTTGTACAAAATAGCTGTGAACCATGAAATCCTCATTGTACAGAGGACTGAATGGAAAGCAAATATGTTTAATTATTTTAAATAAATAGTGTTTTATGCACAGACGTATTTATGACAGTTCAGCTCCGAACAAGTATCTGAATCGATATTCAAAGTGCAAATTTCGTAACATAATGGTCTAAACATCAAAGAATCAATCTACTGCTGCAACTATATCTTTGTTTTGTTACTAACAGTTTTAGATATACACAGGAAGGAAACAAGAACATTGACAAATATGTGGCACAGTATTATTTGAAAAAAAAACAGTCTATATTGAATCAAATATGAAGTTCTCCCATGTATTGAGCATAATCAGATTCTGATGTGAAGAGAAATCCCTCCTCACACAACCTGAAGGTAGGGAAACCATGAGAGATAAGAATCAAAGGCAAAGGGAGATGAAAGAGAAAACTGGAGGTTGTCCAGATGGGGAATCCCACCCCTCAACCATATGTAGAAAGAATAATCCTTCCTATTCTCAGCTTCCCTAGGTATGAAGCGAGGAAAAATATGTAGAATATTGGGAACACATATCTAATCTAGGCATCCCAATTGTAAAGAAATGTGGTGTGAGTGCCATTTAGGACACATGCTATGTGCTAGCAGGCCACAAACCAGTTTATTCTAGCCTTCACCTAACCAGCCTAGAGAAGCTTCAAAAAATACTACTGAACACGTAAAGAAGAAGGAAGGTTATATCTGCTGTGCTATAAGAAGCCTAACAGCAATTGTGTATTTTCCTATGAGAATACATGTGTACAATATATTATTGCAGATATGAGCTGGTTCTGTGTATGTGTATGTAGGTACGCCTGCTGTAAACCTGACAGAAATTCTACAGGGGCAGATCTGGTGGCATCTTGATATGCGTCCGCCTCAGCATATGGGCTAAAAAATAAGCTATTTTTGAGTGTTTGTTTTGGCCCGTAAATTACACCCAATTTGCTTTCAAATATGCATGCAGACATAGTATACTTATTCACCAAGCATGCGTAGGGTCCTATATGATATTCAACAGCTTGCCTGTAGGCTGACAATCAATTTGCAAGGCACCGGAGACACCACTGAGGCACCGGCTAATATTAATGAGGTCTGATTGATATTCATGAGGTACTGTGAATTGATAGACTACATGCATATGGTAGACAGGTCCACTTTAAGGTAGCTCTATGGACTTCCATTGAGAGTATTCTACAGAAGTATATAAATTGACGTAAGAAGATCATTTTATCAGGCTGCAAATATATTACAGCCATTTTGCTCAAGAACTAAGAAATTCCCAAATTGTGTCCTCTCTTTTGTGACCATGCAGTACCTTCTCTTGACCTGTCTTCATATGATACCTTGTTGTTTTTAATGCTGTGAATTTGTGCTACCTTTTAGCAATGGATACATAATAAACTGCTTATATTTTACACCATTTTTGTTTATTTACTATATTGTGATATTGTTTTCTCTTATCCTGTAAGCCCATTGTGAACTTGACAGAACTGAATCTGACCAACCTGGACAATCTCCATGTTAGTTGCAGTTACAGCAGCAGCTAGACCAAAGGAACAAACAAAAAGTATGGACAATCTCATAGTTCCCGATTGCTGCAGCTATGTGGCCAATGTACAGAATGTGGTTGTAAAATTTTAATTTAAAAAGATAATTTGCTTACAAGTTGGCAGCATTAGTTAGTGAATTTAATGACTAAATCAGATCTTCACATTCACTGCAATTTGTCAGATTCGCTTAGTGAAAAAATCGCCTCATAGTGTCCCAGAACGTCCGCGAGGCACTACGCAGTGATTTTCTGTTAGTGAAAGTAATGTTTACTTTTGCGCGCACCCCATAGATGCAATAAAGCGCGACCGCGAGAGAACATCGCGGCCAATTGAATTTGCCCCTTAATGTAGTAAAAACAAATTAAATAAATACATAAAACATCCTGACTTATGCACCATTTAGATCTCTGCGTTGACACTAATGTGTTGCTCTGAGCTGTCCAAAAGGCAGCGTGCTGCTTTCATTTCTGCAAAACGCATGTATTTTTCTATTCATTCAGTAGATTAAATCAATCATCAGCAAATGAAACTGCACACAGATATCTATATGTGTTTTGAGTAATGTTTGAAAAATGTATTATCAATGCAGTTTAGTCTATCATAGTGCATTTGTAATTAAATAGAGGAATTAACAAGTGGATACAAGTTATTTAAAAAATGTCCTGAAGTATACTTCAACATCGTAATTAGTGTAATTTGGAATCTCTGCAGATTACCATTAGACTATTACTCAGTCACTGGACTTACCACAAAGCTTTGCCCCGGTGCAAAACACATTCCACAGCTGGGCATTTGGCGCTCTTCTTTACCCCAGCTGTTGTTCAGCAAAGTGTTTCGTACAATAGTGCACTCATCAAATCTTGGATTAAACTGTAAAGCAGTTCCACCACTGAAATTCAGGTTCACGTGAAATCTGTAAACATGTTTTGGAATTGTATGTAAGTTTAGGTTATTCACATATCTTTGTAAAAGAGAAGCACACAACTCTAGGTTAAATCACAGGATTTTGAAAAAAGACAAAAACATTCTAATGTACTTGGCAAACAGAATGAACCTTACCTAGTAAACCTTTATACATGAAGCTGTTAGGACCAGTTCACACATATGACATATGAACAGACGCGGGCTGACGGACGTCAGCCCGGGGGGCACACGCCGCACAGACGGCCGCATCACATGACACGTGATGCGGCCGCGTCATCAATGACGCGGCCGCATCACATTTATATTACTTCCGGGGGGGCGGCCGGCCCTAACAGCCCTGATTGTGAGCGGCCCGGGGGGGGCGATGCCTCCCTGCCCCCCGGCCCAGCCCGCCCCTGCATATGAATATATCATGTGTTGAACTTTTACCCATACAATCTTATTGTACTGGTAACATTCATTTATGAATAGGAAATTGGTCATGCCACATTTCAATATTTTAAATGTAGCATTAATATTTTACAATGCAATAGTGGGAACGAACCCATAAAACACCATGGGGTAAATGTATGAACGTGCGGGTTCTTCAACACCCGCGTGTTCAGCGTGTTCGGCGATTAAATTTCAAGCGGCGCTGCATTTTCCCTTTACAATGCAGCGCCGCTTGAAATTTAATCGCCGAACACGCTGAACATGCGGGTGTTGAAGAACCCGCACGTTCATACATTTACCCCCATGTATCCTATTTGTAGTACTGTCAATCAAATTCTGATGTGAGAAGTTAATATGATTTCTCTTCCGGTTTTACTGTAGGTTTCACAACCTGGTAACTTTATCTTCTCTCTTGAAGTTTAACATTGACATATGTAAATCAAAAATCAAAGTGCTCTTATTAGTTATGTCTTGACTGATTTACATCTTGACTGCTGCCTACAATCAATCATATCTAACTGGAAACATGGAAAAATAGGGAGTATGATGTTTTTTAAGAACTCTGCCCAGTAACATTGTGGAGTCTTGTAAGAATCATTTATATAATAATAGCTGGCACATAGTAAAATATCCAAACGTTATGCAGTATCTCTTCAAAACAGATTAGCAGCCCCAGTAACAAATTGAGTATTTTATTGAATTGCAAAACTTAAATAAGGAAAGTTCAGATATTTAACTCTATTTATCGGTGTGCAGACGATTGGTTTGACCTGTGCAGGGAGCTCCAGTGCTGATTTGTGCAAAGTAACAGCTGACAAAGGGCCCGATGCTGAACAAACTAAAGAAAAGGAGTGAATTTGGTCCTGGACAAACCATGTTACAATGCAAGGGGTGCAAATGAATTTATTTTATCGTACGCAAAATACTGGCTGCTTTTTCATGGGGCATACAAATACTTATTAGCTTCTATTTTTACATTGAAGTTTAAGATGATCTAGGACATGCCCTAACCTAAATTTTCATCTGTCCCAACATTTTAATATTAGCTCCCCCTCAAATGCAACATGGTTTTACCAGGGTGCCAATCTGCTCGTTTTTTGCTTTGCTCCTAACTCAGTTTCATTTTCCAGCCTTGTAATCTCCATTCAGCTTTATGAGCACTTTTCCAAGAAAGCACAACAGCACCACCACCTGCATAATGGAGAGGAGTGCAGGAGATCAATGTATGATCTGTTTATTGATGATACATCCCTGTGTATAGCAACCACAATGTCAAGTCCTTGCCACAGGAATATGGCAAGCTGGGAAAAAATGTGTAAAAAAAGAGACATGGAAAAAGTGAAGGGGAGGGAAAGACTTTTTTTAAAATTTACTGTCACCTAAATGTTGGGAGTCCATGTCATTTGTCTAGTGGAACTTCAAAATACAATTTAGGGTCCATGTCTCTGAAAGCCAATTATTATACAGAATACATAATTCTAACTTCTACCAAGAATTTACACTGTCTTTACCTCTTAGGGTGTCCAGAAACAGTTCCTCTGATGACAATCACTTTGGAAGGAAATAGGCCTCCATAGATGTTAGTCTGGTATGGGATCACCTACAGACACAAATGTTGTGTTTCTTAGTGAAATTACACTTAAAATATACATTTTATTTATCCATTTTCATGAACTGAAACAAAGAGAAAACATAGAAAAATACAATATAAACTCGACCATACAAGGCAGACTTTGGCCTTTTGGTCTTTTTCACAATGCAAGTCAAACCCAGGGAGCCTAAACTGTAGCATATCTCCTGAGAGTTAAACCAAGGGGCCCTAGTGTTCTAGAATCTTTGAAAGCAATTCCTGCTCATTAAGGTAAGCTAACAGTACAGTAATGTCAGATTTACTACTCTAAGGGAATAGGGGTCAGCAATTCTCCCCTCTAGATAAATGGATTTGCTGGCATATTACAATTAAGCTGTATAAGAAAGAGTGTGACTGTCTGTGTTTTCTCCAAGATGACATGACTCAGAGGAGTTAAGCAATGGAAAACCCAAATGTGTAAAGCCTTAAATTAGAAGTTATGTAGCGAAGGGCCAAGTCCAAGCCAAGTGGAAGAATGTTCTGAAGTAACTTTCCAGCATGTGTAGTTAAAGGCTATAATCTTCACTTGCATAAGACTGTGATGGGCTATGATAAGACGTGTAAAAACGTGGACTGCTATGTCAAACATTTAGATATTTAACAAATATAGAAGAGGAAAGTGTGAATTGCAACTTTACCATTTAAAAAGTGGAGTCCTGAAAGATGTATATAGCGGTATAAATATAAATATATTTTATCCCTGATTTAGCCTAGTAGATAGTGAATGTTGTAAGTTCAGCAATTAATCTTACATCAGAATGGGGCATTTGGGGAAAGAGCCTGCCCGTTAGAGAGGTACAATGACAGCTCATTTATCTATACCTTAACCTCTTTCTGTTTACTAACTATATATAAACAGCAACTCTGAATGAAGCCAGAGCTCCTGTTAATAAATGGCAGGGAAATCTCTCTCTCCTAATATAGCTGTTACCAGACCATCAAGGGTTCTAGAACTGTAATTGTCACGGAGGAATAACTTAGGACTGAAGAGCACCTGCGGGAATTGGCACTGCTACACAAGGAGGCGCGGAGTCTAACACGCCACTGGTCTTCACCAGGGACCACCGCAAGGGAGATTGGATTTTGCGGCAAACAACGTGCAGGTTGCGGACCTCCCAGGAAGCTACCTGCTAGGTGGGCGGTGAACTATCGTGGTCGTACAGGCTGAGGTCAAAACCGTGCGGGCAAGCGAGGTACCAAACAGTGGGCGAAGCGAAGTCAACAGGCCAGAGGTTAAAAAAGAAAGAATACATGTACTCACATAATTTGCTGCTTGACCTGGGGCAGAAGGAAACTGGTTTGGCTGCAATTAAAATAAATCTATAAGTCTGTAAAGTTTGGTGAAATTGAAAATAAAATATACCTGTAACTGGATCACTTATAAATAACTTATGGTATAAATTTATTTAAAGGAAATAGCGCAAGGCGCTTATTTATATAATTACAAATGTACTTATTTTTGGTATTGTGTGTCTGTTGGTAAAGGAGATATCTTTATTTCTGAGACATGGGGAAGAAATGTGTTTGTTTTAACTTTGCTAGAGGAAATGCATTATTTCTGAAGTATATATCTCATACAATAAGCCTTTGTTGAGGAAGTCATTTGCATATCTTGGAGTAGGGAAATGACTTGTTTGGGGTTTTGTAACTTTCTTTGGGAATGTGTATCCTGCAACGGGCTGAAGAAAGAACCCATGGTAATCTCATGTTAATTAGACCTTTTGATGTGTGAGGGTCCAGCACCTGAAGGCACAGAAAGGTTTAATTAGACTTGCTACTAGATTTCCTGCATCTAAATCAAGATGCAGGAAAGCACAGCAAGTTTTAGGTGTAAATATTGTTAGCTTTGCATTGCATGTAAATCCATGTTGGGGTAAACAAATTGCATCCTCATTCTAAAAATAGCTCAGACCTCAGGGGGCTAGCTTACCCTGTGAGGCTCTGTTCAAATCTGTATAAAAGCACTGTCTTGTATTGAAAGTTGTTCTTCTTGCTTCATCTGACCTGCTCCCTGGTAACTTCAATCAGGAGAGCAAATAAACATCACTTGCTTCAAAGACCTGCTTGGAAACTTCTCTATCCATGTGATCTACAGATTAGACCCAAAATCTTATCCGTTCCTGGCTGTTTCTAAGATTTCGACCCAGCATCCAGTACCAACGCTCTGCTCGCTACCCAGCAGCTCTGGCCAGTGTGATAGGCCAGGCGGGACCCATCCACAGTAACCCTGATCCCTACGAAGAGGTCAGGAGCACTAGTCTCAGTAATGTGACAATGTATCCTGACCCTTGCCCGCTGGTTGTTATAAAGGGGTCAATCTACAGAATGAAATTAGTCCCAAACCCAATTTTAAGTAGCACCTCCAGTAAGTACATCTAATATTGAAGTATATTATGGAAGAGAAAACTTTACATGTATCTAGGGAAGCCACAAAACTAGACCTATATTTAAATGATTCAAATAATGCTATTCAGGGTTACTTATTAACTTAAATGTTATCAACACAAGCAAAACTTGTGGAAAAGTATTAAAGAAAGACAAAGCTCACTCTCACACAACTTCTTGTGCTAAAATTACTGTAAATTAAAAATACCAAAAGAAAAAAATACATGTACTCACATAATTTCCTGCTTGGCATGGGGCAGAAGGAAACTGGTTTGGCTACAATTAAAATAAATATATAAGTCTGTAAAGTTTAGTGAAATGGAAAATAAAATATACCTATATATAGATATATAATTTTCTGGATTACTACTGCATTAAAAACATAAACAATTTGCTACTTTAAAAAAGTCAGAAGAGTGTCCAAATGTGTAATCCTTCTTCATCTTTGAAAACACATCTGTCCCTTAATTTAATTTTATTTATAGCACCATCAGAATGCAAAACTTGACGGTACTGATCCTGGAACTCTTTCCTTCCTAAATTAGAGAAAAAAAGTGAAGGGCTAAAAGTACTTATGCACTTTTTAAATATAGACATAAGAGAACTATGAAAGATATAAGTTAATGTAGGTAGGATTACTACTGAAAACATATTAACATAGTGCAGAAGATTTAGAGGCATCACTGGACATTTCTGCATATTCAAGTATAATAATTATCAACACCCAGGCTAAATGGGAGCAGAGATGGGGGCATCTCTGCCTAGTTACCCTAACCAACAGAAAAGTCTCAGTAATGTGACCATTTATCCTGACCCTTGCCCGCTGGTTGTTATAAAGGGGCCAATATACGTAATGAAATTAGTCCCAAACACAATTCTAAGTAGCACCTCTAGTAGGTACATCTAATACTGATGTGAATGAGTTCTCTGTACAGCGCTGCCGAATTAGTGGCGCTATATAAATAAATGATGATGATGATGATGATGATGAATATTGAAGTATACTATGGAAGTGAAAACCTTACATGGTTCTAGGGAAACCTCAAAACTAGACCTATATTTAAATGATTCAAATAATGCTGTTCAGGGTTACTTGTTGGATATGTTAACAGCACAAGCAAAACTTGTGGAAAAGTATTAAAGAAAGGCAAAGCTCACTCTCACACAACTTCTTGTGCTAAAATTACTGTAAATTAAAAATACCAAAAGAAAAAATACATGTACTCACATAATTTCCTGCTTGACATGGGGCAGAAGGAAACTGGTTTGGCTGCAATTAAAATAAATATATAAGTCTGTAAAGTTTAGTGAAATGGAAAATAAAATATACCTATGTATAGATATATAATTTTCTGGATTACTACTGCATTAAAAACATAAATGATTGTGCTACTTTAAAAAAGTCAAAAGAGTATCCAAACATGTAATCCTTCTTCATCTTTGAAAACATATCTGCCCTTAATTTCACTTCATTTATAGCACCATCACAATGCAAAACTTGACGGCAGCACACTGCAGACAGGATATTTTTTATCGCCCGATTTGCCAAGAAATTAACGGGGTTTTCCTAGGATAAGTCAATATTTTTAATATTGAGCTGCTTAACCACCTACATTTTACTCATCTGCTCCTCCCGCTATCTGGAGCCCCGGGGACTGCTCCATGCAGCCATTTTCCATGGCTCTTCAGCCCCAGCCAAAAATCAAGGCTGTATGTGGCCATTTCAAAGTGGTGAACTTAAAAGATTTGCCCACCCTATATTACAGAGACAGAGGAGCTGGAGGGAAAAACAGCTGCATGGATGGAAAGGAGCAAGCGAGTAAAAGGTAGCACTTAGGTGGTAATGCGGCTTTATATAGACACACTGTACTTTGTGTACAGCAAAACATACACAAACATAACAAGTACACTTTAATGCTCCCAACACAGTAACACTCAAAAATGGCTATGCTAACTAAACTAATATATATATATATATATATATATATATATATATATATATATATATATATATATATATATATAAAATATATATATAATCACTTTTATACTGGAGCGGCACACAGGATGACATAATCTCATTCTGAACAGCTCTAGAAAGTTTAGAAGCTTTGCACAAGTCGAGTTTAAGTTGTATGATCACTTTCAAAATCTTCTGTGAAGTAAACTGATTGGTTTGCAAATACTTACAACTTGCATTTGTGCAGAACCAAAAGGCTGAGGGGGAAAGAATCCCTAAAACACAAGAGTTTTGTAGTATCAATAAACATAAAATAATCACTTATTAGTTCTAAAGAAACATTTGAAAGTAAACGTATTAGTCTAGGAATCACTAAAATAGAATTTTTAATGGGCTAACTACATTTAAATATACATACATACAGTAATGCTTACCCCTTGAGTTTGTATATCAATACATGCAATTGTAATGCAGCCATTAATTTCTAAAGTGTTGACTCGATGGATAGGAATTCTGTGATAATATTCCAAAAAGTGATTTCTATTCACCGAAACCTGAAAGGAAAAATACATTTTAAACAGAGAAAACACCTAAGATGTTTGTTAGTATTATTAAATATTAAAGTGGTTCGCCAAAATATATAGTATAAAAAAGTATTGTAAGGTTCCCACCATAAAACATTGTAATGGGGGATGCACACACTATAATACTCTCTAATCCCCTCTTCACCAGCTTTCATAAACACCCCCCAATGTATCTTATTTATCATGGATTAGGGCAGTGAGAAGATGCTGGACCTAGATTGTGGATTATTCTTTGTTAAGAAAAAGGGAACATAAGATGCATATGTGTACATTAAAATAGTGAGCATTAGCTAGTGTGAAGACAACCACTCCCAATTATTCTCATGTAATCAACCACTAATTAAGGGACCTGTTATTGATACATTAACAAAACAGATACACATTCCATTATAAGAATAAAGAGCTGCAGTCATCATCATCATTTATTTATATAGCGCCACTGCAGTCTTAACATAACAGGTTTGTACACTTGTAACTTTTTGTCTTAGGGGTCTCTACCCACCTATGTAGTTTGTATATATTTTTCACACGTTAAAAACCTGATAAACAATGTTTAATAATAATAATAATAATAATAATAATAATAATAATAATAAACAATCTGTATATAGTGCTGATTGCAATTGCAGTATGAATCTTGTTCAAAGTGAGTCGTTAACACATTAAATAACTGCCTGTGTTTCAGGGTATTAAAGAAAATTTAGGGTATATATGTGTATAGTAATTAAGTGCACTGGTGTAAGTTGCATAGCAGTGTGAATTTATTTTTATTTTATTTTTGCAAGCATCTATTTGACAGTTCTCTAGATGGCAGCAACTGGAGGGTCCCTGTTTTCTCAAATATTCTAATGTTATAATTAATTCTACCACATTTTCAGCTTAGTCTAGTTTAAGTGATGTAATAAATGTTGTTTTGTGATATAATCGCTTCTTGAAGCTATCTTGTTTAGCTATGCAAAATGTGAAGCTGGAAGGCGGTGCATGTACATTGTAGTTCTCCTTTCTATCATAACTACAGCAAAACAGACATGCATCATCATCATCATCACCATTTATTTATATAGCGCCACTGATTCCGCAGCGCTGTACAGAGAACTCACTCACATCAGTCCCTGCCCCATTGGGGCTTACAGTCTAAATTCCCTAACATACACAGACAGACAGACACAGACAGAGAGCATTGGCTTCATCGTGTCAAAAAGAACTGTTTTTCATTTGACTGTTGTCTTTGATTGAGAACATTTTAGTCATTTACCATTTGTGGCACCTTTCATTGTTATAGTGTATAACAAACTTAAAATACAAGTTGTTACATATAAAACAGCTACTAATAACATTTACAATATATATATATATATATAAAGTTCCAGGAACTTCTCAGAACTAAAGTTACTGGAGATAAAGATATGATTGTGGGAGGAGATATTTTGGTACACACAGCACAATTCAGCGCAATGTTTCTCTTCATTTTTTCTTGCCCCCCCCCCTCATAGAGTTGCGCAGAAACATGACCAGGGAATCCTACCGTAATGGCTGGCAATGTGCGTAGCCAGACATCATGTGCCAGCTATTTAATCTCCCCATTGCTGTCAGTAATTTCTTTGAAATACACAGCAGTGAGCCTCTTTTAGATACATTTTACAAAAATTGACTAGTAACAGAACAAAGGTTTGGTCTCATCTGCAAAGTAAATGATAATAGTATATCAAACATCTCAACTTCATTCAGGGTGAAACTTTTACATATAGATTTGTAGACATTACTAGCTTTTGTTTATGTAGGGTAACTTGTATTTTAGGTTTGGCAGCCCTTTAACTGAAATCATTTTCAAAATGATTTGCGAATCACAAAGTAGCGCATTTCTGTGGTAAATTCACAAATGCAGTGTGTTTCTTTTTTAAAATGATGTATTTTTTAAAAATCAAACAAACAAAAGTAATAAATAGCCAATGTACTTTGCTTGCAAGGATCACCTACTTTGTAGTCATTGCTTGTAACAAGGATCTGGATTTCGAAAGGCTGTCCTCTATGAAAAGGCAACTCGCGTTTGTCTTCTTGCTTCCCCCAGATCTGGTGTTCCTTGGTGTTGCAGACAACAACACCACCATCAAAACGTGGATTTAAGTGGAAAGCAATATCATCATTTTCTGAAGTACCACACTGGAAGTTCACAGCAAATCTACAAATTGATAACTTAAAATTAACTGCAGAAAATATCAGAAAGCATAAAGACAATGTATATCAAACTGAAGATCAGTTTACTTACAAATCGTTAAAATAAAATGAATCATCATCATCAACATTTATTTATATAGCGCCAGCAAATTCCGTAGCGCTTTACAATTGGGATACGGAATCTTTATTATTACCTCCCAGTTGCTGCTGAAACTGTTTTTAATCTTTAAACAAAGCAACAAATAGAATGAAATTACTTTTTTTTCCACACACTTTACTGTATACTCATGGGTAACAATAATGTGTGATAAGAAAAAGGAAGTGACTATCTGGTTAAACATGACTAACAGCACGTGTGTTAGTCACAATACACATTCTAAAAGCTTGAAACCTTCATGGAAAAAAATAAACAAATTATTTTCTATTGCGCAATTTTCAGATCTGTCTTGTGATTTTTATCTGGCAATACATGTTTTTTTTTCTTGCATTCAATGTATTTGAGTCTAGGCAGAAAAATCCATCATCTTTAAACAGTTATTTGTGCCAAAGTCGCCATAAGCAACCAAACAATCGTTGAGCTGCACGTTTATGTATCATGGTAAAATTTATTTATAATATGCCATTCTCTCGCTGATAACTTTCACAAATCCCACATCACTTCATGTAACTATCAACTTTTCCTTTGCAATACTGTATGTATGTTCCTCTATCAACATTTTTTGCTTTGTTTTTACAGTGATAGCCTGTTACTGTCGTAATCAACTGCCTATCATCACTGATCATATGAATTAATTTTCCTATGTACTGTTTATCCTATGAATTCTAAAATGTGTTCATTGAGGATTTTATTCAAAAATTAAATTCTGTCTTTATTGTGTTATACTCTGCAAACATGTTTTATTATGATACAAGTTATCCTTTACAGTGCTGATCAAATTAATAACATCAATTTAAAAAAGAAATGATACTTTGTTGCTTAAATTAAAATATTTGATAAAATTATTAGCTATACATTACAGATCGTTATATTTCAAATTAATTTGTAGTTCAATTATGAGATTCTCTTCTTTAGCAATATATAGAATTGTTTCAATTAAGTCCAAATAATTGTAATTGGTCACTTGTTTGATTATACAACTTGTAATTGGTCACTTGTTTGATTATAAAACTATGAATATATCATTGTTTAAATCTTTCATGCAACATTGTTCAACTGTAACTCAATCCAACTGTCTTGCTATATTCATTTGTCTTTGCAATTGTATTATATATAGTATATTCTTGACATCACTGTGTCCATATTTAAATAGGAAATTATTACTGACAAATGTTTATAGCTGAGGTAGGGGAACCGCCCTAGGAACATTGTGCTCCATCTTTAATTTGCCAATAAACATCCCCCAAAAGAATGATTTATGAACACTATCCATGTGCAATCTTTGAACCACATTTTTTGTTAATATATAGCACTGGTTCTATATAGTGTTAGAATGTTGATGTGCTCCATGTTTCAAAAATGTAACCGCTTCACATAAAACACCTGGATATAAAACACATTTCTGCCAGTTAGGCATTTATAGCCACATATTTATCATTACTCGTATGACTATTAAAACTAAGTACATACCTATCGCCTGATGGCAGGACAGTGCCATTGATTACAACCAATGTGCCATCACAGATCCCACTCTGAAAATAGGTGCTGAATGGAACAGGCTGGAAGACAAGGGTGAGAGATGTAAAAGTTAATGTGCCTGATTCATTAAGGAAAGTAAGGCAAAAAAAGAAAAAAGTTTTCTCCTGGACAAACCATGTTTAAATGCAACAGGTGCAAATTAGTTTATTATCTTGCACATAATATAAACACTGGCTGCTTTTTTATGTAACACACAAATACTTGATAGCTTTATTTTTACACTGAAATTTAGAGTTGATCTGGGATATGCACTACCAATTATAAATCTGCCATCACATTTTAAATTTAGCTCCCCCTTCAATGCAACATGGTTTTGCCAAGGTGGAAAGTTACTGCTTTTTTTAGCTTTACTTTCCTTAATGAATCAGACCCAATGTGTGTGTGGGGACAGGATCTAAAAAAAACAACTATATTTTTAGTGATTTACAGGTCAATTTGCTATTCACCAAATCTATTAAAGGCAAATCAACCTATTAGACACCAGTTTTCCAAACTTTGCAAAAAATAAAATAAAAATGTCAAACATTGCATAACAATAATTGATTTTTCAGTGTTATGTGCACAACAGGAGGAATCTATGGTGACTGATTGAAACCCCCTTTACCTGCAGAGACTACAAGCATTGAACAGAAAAGTGCTAAGGCTCCACGCTATTTTATTACATAGAGGTATCAGCAGTCTGACCAGGTTGGAGCTGGGTTTCACTACGACAGTGGGATCCCACCCTCATGTTCTCTTTGTTACAGTGGAAACTATCCACCAGTTGTCTGCTGCTGGGGCTGGTTGAGGAATTGGGGGGGGGGGGGGAATGCTGCCTGATTTTTGTATATTTAGTCCTGGATTTTACCCATTTATTTGAATGGGCCAACTCAATTTTTTTTTATAAATCTGCGGAAGTTGCAAACATTTGAAAGAAAATTACTGCTGAACAGATTCAAGAGTTTTGCCAATACATTCACATTTTTTAGCTGGTTCGTAGGGATTTTGATCAACTTATGGCAGGAAAATCAACCTTTAGTAGGTTCTCCTCAATTGTGCCCAATATCTATGGAACAGCCTCATGTATTAAATAACTCTCCATTGCAATATCTTGGTCTTCTAAATGGAATATAATAACTTTCACGTTCACTATTAAATTTTCAATTAACATGTTTAAAAATGTTATACTTATAAAAGGGAAGAATTTAATGTCATGTATACATAAATAGATTCACATGACTAGCAGGTGAATGCAACACTTGCTGCTCTGGCTTTTTCAATCTATTTGGAAAAGTTTTTGACACACAGAAACATAGTTTAACAATATTAAACATTGCAGATTTCCCAACAGACTGGTTGGGAGATGGTTAAAGCAATAATGAGCATTTACACACAATACTGTGCTGCCAACAACTGGAAAAGAAAATCTTAGCATATTATCACATGACTTTAACTAAAACCAGATTTTTCAATAGAAACCGGCAAAGTGCCCATCAAAAGCTAAAGATCTGTAACATAACAGTATACGTCACACAGCTTTGTTTAGTGCACAATATTTGTAAAACTTTGAATCATTTAAGATTAGCAGTAATATATTGGGAAAGTAACAAGCAATCGGCACCCAGCAGACCCATCAGTAGAAGTAAGCAGTTTCCTGGGTACTCGGGGTGATGCCTACAGACAGGGGTGGGTGATGGTACTCACAGGGTTGTGGATGGGTCCGTAAGACATGATGGTGAGATGGAGGACTGTAGTGTCGATCTCCTGCTCTGTACTCGGGAGAGAGGGTTCAGGACTTGCACTGAATCCTGGATTCTTTATAACGGTAACGATGAAATCCCGCCCAGCTCTCAGCCTACTTCTACAAGAGTGGGCAGAGCAAGAGCTACAGGTCCTGCAGTAAAAGCTATGTTGTTACAACCGACAATAAAATGTCATATTATCCATAGTATGCATGAGAGCCTTTAGTGGTGCATCTCATCCACATAGTTACAAATCATGACTGCTCACAGTGTATTAATAATCCGTGGGAGGGTCATCTACTAAAAAGGTTTATTTGTAGAAACTGTGCTAAAAATCATTCTTTTTTTTTAATGAATTACAGGTCCATTTCCTAATCACTAAATATATTAAAGTCAAATTATATATCGTCTGCATTCCAAACATTAGTGAAAATAATCACAAAACATGGTCCAATCAGTGAGATCACTGATTTCTCAGTGATAAATGCACCTGTAAAAATGTATTTAATACATACATCTTGGACATTACAAAAATGTTTTTACTGATTTCACTCAGAGATAAGTGCAATAGCAGTGAGATGAAAAGGAGAAGACACTTTTTTATAGATGTACAAGCATTGCCATGAATGGACCCATTCACCTTATTATTTCTACAGGTACACTTTAACTCCCATTGAAATAAATGAACACTTTAAAAATAATGTGAAAACTATCAATAGAGTTTTTTAAACACTAGCCAAATGGGCTAATTATAGCATAGTCTGACATATGGACATATATTCAGGAGTTGTCAGGTGAAATCTAAATGGTCCTACATATATTCATGACTATGGACCTCCTCAAAAGCTTTGATTTTCCCCACATCACTAGAGATTAGGAAGACTTTATGTAAGTGATTAATTAATTTAACACTTTGAATATGCTCAATATTGAAAGCTCACTACTGTTTCATTAATATAATTGAAGTGGACGCTTTCAGTATTCAGCATAACCACACAGTATTAACAAATAAACTAACCACTCAAAGATTTCTGAGTTTCTATTGATGTGATAAAAAGCCAATAAATGCTGCTGGGGACTCTAGCACATGGAAATACAAATTCTCTAACTAGCTAGTTTGGCTAGTGTTATAATCATTATTATTGATGACTTAGAAGGAGTCACAGTGCTAATAAAAAAAAAATCCATTAATTTCAATACAACTTTCATTTCAATGGGTTGGAAACACCTTCCAAATTATTGGGTAAAGCTCTGAGGTTTTTAAACATTGCTGGTAAATTTACTTTTTCCAAATCAATGTAAAATCAAATTTTGATTCATTTAAATCAGTTGGGAAATCGGTCCTTAATACCGCCTTACCTCCTCCCCATCCCACTTTCCTAATTTTAATAACCTGGGCTGGACTAACTGACTGTTGTTAAAGGTATTTAAGGTATATGCATCCACTTCGGATCTTTTCACACTTTTTGCAGTAAGGTCCTGATTCTTTATTCATGATAGTATCATAAAGACATGTATGACATATTTAACATAAAAAGTAAAAAATTAGTCAAGAACAATAATTAAAACTTACCTGTAACAATGATCCAGTTGTGACTTCTTATGGCAACTGAAAAGGATGCCATATTAATTTGACAAATGCAGTTTAATGCTTTTACTATGCATAGTTCACTTTTTAGTAATGGCTATATGGACCATTTAAAAAATAATAGTGAAATTCAATGTATGAGCAATAATTTTGTTAATATATAAGAGTATATTTTTTTGTTAAATATTGAAAGCTCTGGAGGTCATTTACTAACAAACTGCAAATCCAAATATAGGTGGAAGCCCCAACATAACCCCTAACTTTTGACTTTGTCCAATTGGGACAGATTGTTTGTAGTGATGTCCTTCTGAATATGCTGTGATTGAACCACAATGGGGGCATGTCATCTCCCTGGAGGGGGGGGGATTACTTGCAAAGCCACCTCAAACCACCCACCCTTAAAAAAATGGTTGGAAAAGTAATGATTTTGACATACATTCCGACAATCTCAGCAGTTGGAGTAAAAGTCCATGGCTGCCGGGACAGTGCCCTCAGATCAGGACTGTCCCACCTGAAGCGGGACAGTTGGGAGGTATTATCTCCGTTTATATCAAAAGCTAAAAATGTTGCAGAATCCTACACTCACCCCCTACCCTGCAAACATGTCAAACTCCTTCACTGCTTAACACACAGAAAGTGGGTACTCTGCTGTTTGCAACCCACTCTAGAACTGTTTGCATAGGGCCTGTAGATTTAAAGGTACATAGCCAATATCCACCATGAACCTCGAACACCTTTAATTCTCATAACCCTGGATCTTCTAATGAGAGGAATGCAACTTTTCACCTACTGTGACTTCCTGTAACATAGCTAGCTGGACTAGCCATAATAAAGTCTAGAAGAAAATTATAAAAACAGAAGGAGGGGTTTAAAGAAAACAAAAACAAGGTTATACAAACTGCAGCCAGCCCTACATTTAAACTAGAGATGATAAGGCTCCGTTCCCCAAGAACTGAGCACACCCGAACTTTCCAGATCCGCGTACCAAGTCGAGCCGACTCGTACTTTCGCATGCCCTCGGAATGGAAAAAGAGGCAAAACGTCATTGTTACCTCGGCAGATCTCGCGAGTTTTGGATTCTATAAGTATCGCCCTCCACAGCGATCCAGCGCCATTCCACAGAGGGACACAGAAGGGGTAGCACGGTTCTTGCCCGTCTCTAGTGCAGTTGGGCAGCGTCATAGGTTAGAAAAAGCTTATGTTAAAGTGAATAGTGTTTTTAAGTCAGGGAAACAAAAATTTTAAAAAACACCTTTTACCTTGCTTAAGAAAAAAAGATTAAAAAAAAAAATAGGGCTGGAATTCTTGGTATAAATCTACAGTCAAATTGTACTATGTTATATAGCTCACACACAAACAGGAGAGCTCCATTGCTCCATTGCTAATTGTCATTGCTGAAATAAAAATAATAGGGCTGGCAGTCTTGGTCTAAATCTGCAGTTAAATTGTACTGTGTTATATAGCTCACACACAAACAGGAGAGCTCTAATGCTCCATTGCTAATTGTCATTGCTGAAATAGAAATAATAGGGCTGGCAGTGTTGTTCTTAATCTGCAGTCACATTGTACTGTGTTATCAAAATGAATTCACTGCAGTACACAGATACCAGGAGCACCAAGCAGCTGCTGGCACCAGTCATGATGATAGTAATTGATCTGCCTATGTTTAAGTGCATAGTGTTTATAGTGTTTTTAAGTCAGGGAAACAAAAATGTTAAAAGCACAGTTTACCTTGGTAAAGAATAAAAGACCTGTAATCCAGGCAAAGTTATCTGCAGAAAAAAATAGAATTGTCAACATGCCATTCTACACACGCAGTGGCAAGGAAGGAATGAGGCCTTCGCCTGTCTCTATTAGTGCTAGTTCTGCAACTGTCACTGAGGCATCTTCTTGTAAGGTCAGTCATGACCAAGCAAGACCTTGTCATTCTGACTCAAAAAGTGGTGCCCAAATGTTTTTACGTGTAAAAGTCGAGCTGGAAGAAAACAGTAAGGCATTAGAGGAAAATGTATGTTCAGATTCAGAAATGACACAAATCCCTGAGGAGAGTCTCTCCACGAGTGCTATGTGTTAGCCTGAACTTTTTGATAGTGTACCCATAAAGAAGGCCCCTTTCAGCATTTCTGCAGATGTGTGCATGAACAGCCCAAGTGTAGCCAGTGATACACAAATTGAGGATGCCACCTTGGAATTGCAACAGGATGAGGGGGATATTTGTGTAGCTGACAAGGGCATTAATGAGGATGTTGATGAGGATGATGATGTTTGTGTAAGTCCTGCACCAGTGGAAGCAGTTTTTGCACGTCATAAGAAGAAGGCCATTGTCATGCCTGGGCATAAGACCAAAAAAATCCACCTCTTCTATGTGGAAATTTTTTTTCAAAATCCTGACAACAGTTGTCTAGCCGTTTGTAGAGGTAGGGACCTTAACCATCTAGGAACCTCATACATGTTACGCCATTGGAAGTGAGTTCATTTCAAGCTGTTTGGAAAATCGAAAACTTATTCTAAAAAATAACAACAAGCAGTCCAGCATCAGCTAGGTCCTTTCTCTCAGCTATCACCTGCAATCTACACCCACAACACCGTCCTCATCAATATCCTCAGTAGCGATCAAAGTTAGTCCTGCATCCAAGTTGCTAAGGCTAGATAACTCCACTATCCTGGATTTCTCAGAAGAATTCTTGAGCGTTAGTCCCACTGCTGCTGCTGCTGTCAGTAGATCTTCATCCCAGAAGCAGACCAAGAAGAAGTCTACTAGTAGTTTACAACAATTGACTGTTAAACAATCCTTTGCAAGAGGAAGCAAGTATGAAAGCTGTCACCCAGTCGCAAAGCGGATCACAGATGCCATGGCGACTATGCTAGTATTAGATCTGCTTCCAATATCCACTATTAATGCAGCTGGTTTAAGACGTTACTTGAGGTCTTGTATCCCCGTTACCAAATTCCATCACGACACCATTTTACTAGAAAAGCTATTCCTCAACTCTACCAGAAGGTTCATAAAAATGTAATTATTGGGCTACAAAATGCCATTCTACCGACTGTACACTTAACCACAGATATGTGGACAAGTGGATTTGTGCAAACTAAAGATTATATGACTTTGACAGCCTACTGGGTTGGTGATTCGCCTTTACCAACAGGAACAGCAGCAGCATGTACTCAAGTACGTCACATATTTCAGAGCCAGGTTACTCTTTGTATCACTGGCTTCACTAAGAGGCAGCTGACAATCTGTTACAAAATCTAAGGGATGTTATTGCAACATGGCTTATCCCGCTTGGATTCTCCTCAGGATATGTCATTTCTGATAACTTCACCAATATTGTGAGAGCATTACAGCTGGGTGAATTCCATCACATTCCCTGTTTTGCTCACACAATAAACTTGGTGGTGCAGAGCATTTTAAAAAATGACAGGGACGTGTGCAAGAGATGCTGTCTGTGGCCCGTAAAATATCTGGACATTTCCGGCATTCGGAAACAGCATCTATGAGATTGCAACAGCTACAATAGCAATTTAATTTGCCATGTCACCAACTGAAGCAAGAGGTGGTAACAAGGTGGAATTTCACCCTGTATATGCTTCTGAGGATGGATGAACAGAGAAAAGCAATCCACACTTACTCTACTAGCCATGACATTGGGAAAGGTGGGGGGGACGTATTTTACTCAAGCGCAGTGGAGAATTCTTTCCGTGTTGTGCAAGGTGCCGAAGCCATTCGAAGTAGTCACCTGTGAAGTGGGTTCAGACACTGCTAGCTTGAGCCAAGTGATTCCCTTAATTAGACTTTTGGAAAAGCAGATTGAGAAACTGAAGGAGGAGTTGAAACAAAGCAATTACGCCAAGTATGTCGGACTTGTAGATCAAGTACTTTATTCGCTTCACCAGGATCCAAGAGTTATCAAAATCTTGAAATCGGATCATTACGTTTTGGCGACTGTGCTCGATCCTAGGTATAAGAGCTATGTCTTCTCTTTGTTTCCAACTGACCCAGATCTGAAGAGATGCAAGGAGCACCTGGTGAGCAAGATGACAGCGCAAGTGTTACGTGACAGGATGGCATCTCCTCCTTCAGTTTCTCAGTCAACTTCTGCTAAGAAAAAACGTAGCTTTCCCAAGAGATCCAGGGATGATGCAGATGACTCAGCACAACATTTTGACATCTGCTCTTGTCTACTGTAAAAGAATTTACCAAAACTATTCACCTCTACTCTAACTCCACCTGTTCCTACTATCAACTATCAACATCCAAAGAATGGTGGAGGATTATTTAAAAAAAATTTGAACAGTATAAAGGCAACAGTGTTATTAACAAAGAACAACGTTGCTTGCAGAAGTAATGCATGCATGGATGTCTAAATAGACGTGTATATGTCTTACTCAAACCTTCCACTGTGCTGCTCTTTCATCAGTATTGCACAAAGTGTTTGTAATCTTCACTTTACGTCAAAGATACCTAACTATACTATAATGTTTTGGGAATTGGGGCTGATTTGAAGCTCAGCGATGAATTTGCTTTTTGCTGTGAATGTCAATGGCTCCTTTTAGTGCATTGTCTGGCACCCTGAATTGGTCTTGGTGTGATAAAAGCACGCATCCCAGGGGGGTCAGTGCTCATCGTTATGTATTAGCTGTAGAATTACCACAATTATCCAAGGAACAGGTGGAGCAATCAAATGAACCATAACTCATTTCATAATTCATTCTCAGTTTCACTGTACCGGTCATGTGCTCAGGGTGACGGCGATCTTCCAAAGCTTAGTCTGCAGGAGCCAGTGGCACACCCATTTGTTTTCTCAGGTCTCTTAGCTGTTCTTCAAACTGGACATATTAATCATCCTGCCTCAGAGCCTCCTCTGTATTATTCTTCTGAAGCGAAGTGTATCTCTTGTGTACAAGCTCCCTTAAATCCGGGATCTCCACGTCTATATACTGGTTTAAATCTCTGTTCAATGTAGCGTATTCTAACATGACAGATTCCAGCTGAATGTGTCCTGGGCACATTCAGCTGGGCAATCACTACTCCTCCGTATTCCGAGACGCTGCTGTGACAGGATACGCCATGTTTATTGACGCATTTCGACTCCGCCTCTGGAGTCTTTGTCAAAGTATTTTACTTTGACAAAGACTCCAGAGTTGAAACGCATCAGAACAACACGGCGTATCCTGTCACAGCAGCGTCTCGAAATACGGAGGAGTAGTGATTGCCCAGCTGAATGTGCCCAGGACTTAACATCTTTCTGCTGGCTTATATCTCCTATCCGGTACGAGTACAACAACTGTTTGATGACAGGATTAATTTTATAGTTTCATATATTGTTTTTATCTACTTATGTTTTATGAATAAATCTCAAGGTAATGCACTAGATATCCTCTCCCTTTTTCTTTTTTTTCTTTTGATCAAGTTATGAGTGGCACATGGACAGAAGCTTTATTGTGGCGCAGATTCATTTATAAAAATCTATGTAAGTTTATTTGATGGTTCGTACCTATGCCATCTTGAAAGATTTCCCCGTGCACGTGTGGTGGTGCCTTGCTGTTTAACCAACAACACAGCTTTCTTTGACAGTGTTTCTGGGTATTTAGAAGTTCGAAATTGGTGATTTATTCACTAACCAGAGACTTTAATCTGTAATAATGTAGAATTATTAGAAACATACGGTTAGGTGTAGGATACACAGTACACAGTAGCTTGCCTGGCTCATAGGTCCCCGGGGTCACGCAGAGTTGTTGAGGCAGTGTTTGGGTTCCCCATTGTTCACGCAGCACACCCCTTGTGAGTTTCAGCAGGTCCCGCCTTCGATTCCACTTGGGTACCTGACGCTGAGTTCCGTCAGGTCCTGATGGTTCCAGTTTAGGCGGTGTTAGCACTGGGTTGGCCGTGTCTGGTCTGAGTTCCGGCAGCGGCCACTGACGGTTCCAGGTGGAGGCGTCTGGTCAGGTGGAGCGCTGCTCCAGGGGGCTGAGCCTCTGTTCCTTGGTACTGTGTACGTTTCCCCCTAGAGAGGAGACAGTCTCCTTGGCAATGCCCGGGATTTGGGGTTTAGTATAAATCCACTAGGCAGGGGGTAAGTACCGGCTGGTGCTTTCTCAAGAGGAGGACAAAGGGGAGGGGGTTTCGGCAGTATTTCACATCCAGTGTCTAGCAGTGTTGCGCTACTGGTCGTTAATTGGTGTGGGGTCAGGACGCCTGTAGTATTCGCTAGAAGCATCTTGTGGGTGGTACATCATAGTGCCACGCTAAGTGTAGGTGCGGTGGCTGTTTGTTGTCGTTGCAGGTGATGGAGGAACACAAGGGAGCAGAAGCTAGGAGCGGGAGTCCCTCGGTGAGTATAGCACTAAGGTCCCCTTCTGAGCAGGCTCCCACCTACGGGTGGGTGGAGTACTTGGGCGGGATTGTTCCTAGGCCCTCGTATTCACTGCGCCGGGGTAGTAGCCCAGAGCAAAACGAGGTGTCGGTGACCGGGGTAGAGTGAGTGTCTCTGCCCCGTAGATGTCGCTTTGGACTTTGCCCCCTCCTTCAGGAGATAGCGGATCTCCACGCCTTGTTTCTTCCTCAGGTGTCCGCACCAGTAGGTGTGCAGGAGAAAGAGGATCAAGGTGGACCTCGGTTCAAGGGGTTGCAGACAGTGTGGTGGTGTTCCATAGTGTTACCTCGGGATCGGGTGAGTAACTGGGGTGTAGGTAATGGGATTGTAGCTGTGTGGCTTTGTCTCCCTTAGCACCCGTCACACACACTCTGGCCCTAAGCGTGAAAGATCAATTTAAAATAGTAGACGGTACCTACTATGTAGATTTCACAGCATATGAAAATAAATGCATCATAAATTGTGAGGATACGTAAATACAATGCTAAAATGCTAGAAATTTCAGAACATTTGAAAGGAATCAAATACGGTCGAAGCACCGGACTCACAATACATACTGGAATTATAACTCATACAACAAAGAACAGGTGTGTATATATACAGCTAGGTCCAGAAATATGTGAAATATATGTCACACTTTTCATAATTTTTACTCTATATACCACCACAATGGATTTGAAATTAAACAATGGGGATGCAATTGAAGTTCAGACTTTAAGCTTTAATTCAAGGGATTGAATAAAAATATTGTATGAAACATTTAAGAATTGCAAACATTTTTATACACTACCCCCTACTTTCTTGGGCTGAAATGCAATTGCACAAATTAAAATAATCATAAATAAAATGTTAATTTTTTAATACTTGGTTGCGAATCTTTTGCAGGCAATGCCTGGCGTCGGGAACACATGGACATCACCAGTTGGTAGGTTTCCTCCTTTGGTATACTTTGCCAGGCATTTACTGCAGCTGTCTTCAGTTGTTGTTTGTTTATGGGTCTTTCTGCCTATAATTTTGTCTTCAGAAAGTGAATTGCATGCCCAATCAGGTTGAGATCAGGTGATTGACTTGCCCATTGCAGAATATTTCACTACTTTGCCTTTAAAACTCCTGGGTTTCTTTCGTAGTATGTTTTCGGTCATTGTCCATCTATACTGTAAAGCGCCGTCCAATCAAATTTGTGAATTTGGCTGAATCTGAGCAGACAGTATATACTTATACACTTCAGAATTCATCTGGCTGCTTCTGTCTTCTGTCACATCATCAATAAACACTAGTGACCCAGTACCATTGGGAGCAATGCATGTCAATGCCATGACGCTGCCTGCACTGTGGTTTACAGATGATGTGGTATCCTTTGGATCATGATCTATTCCAAGCATTCTTACTTTTTTCTCCTCATCTGATACAGGCTGATCTTAGATTCATCTGTCCAAACAATGTACCAGAAATTGGATGACTTATTTAGGTGTTTTTTGGCAAAGGCTAATCTGGCCTTTCTATTCTTGAGACTTATGAATGGTTTGCACCTTGTGGTGAACCCTCTGTATTTGCTCTTGTGAAGTCTTCTCTTTATGCTAGACTTGGATTATGATATGCCTACCTTCTGGAGATTGTACTTCACTTGGCTGGATATTGTGAAGGGGTTTTTCTTTACCTTGGAAAGGATCGTGCGATTATCCAACACTGTTGTCTTCCATGGATGTCCAGACCTTTTTGAGTTGCCACGCTCACCAGTGCATTTCTTTTTTTCTCAGAAACTGTTGATTTGGCCACTCCTAAGGTTCCCACTATCTCTCTGATGGATGTTTTTGTTTTTGCAGCCTAAGGATAGCCTGTTTCACTTGCATTGAGTGCTCCTTTGACTGCATGTTGTGGGTTCACAACAACAGCTTCCAAATGCAATTGCCACACTTGGAATGAACCCCAGACCTTTTGCCTGCCTAATAAATAATGAAGGAGATATATATATATATATATATATATATATATATATATATATATATATATATATAGTTAATAATGTTTGTGTAAGGGTGTTTTTTCCAAATACATTTATTTTTACATTTTTAACCCCTTGTCTGTGTTTTATTTATGTTTTTATCTGGTGCACTACAGATCCCAGTGGGTGCTAGGGCATGCTGGCAGTTTTGGTTCCCCAAGTGCCAGAATGCCCTGGCAGCTATGGATATTTTGGCGCTTGTACTACAAATGCTAAGATGCCCAAACAATAACAGACAGCCTGGGTGTGCTGGGATCCATAGTGCACTGTGGAAAAAATGTTTTTTACATCTATTTTTATACTATTATCCCACATCCAATGCACCAGGGGTGTGGGAAGAGCCCTAGTGCTTTTTAACATCAGTCGTAATACCTAGAGGGGTGTCATTTTTGTTTTTTCTGCTGGACCAATTTCCCTAGGGCATCCAGCCCCATGCTGACTGCTAACTGGCCTAGGTTGGCTTGAAATTATGGCAGGAGTATCCCACACTGCGGATTTCCCTGCTATAGTGCCACCAACCCTGGCCCGGTAAAACCTAGTGCTGGTAAATTCAGGGACACCCCCTGCTTTTTGTCCCTCCAATTTTGATGGTACCAGCACTAGGGCTGGTTAAGATGTTTGAGGGGCAGGGGGGTATCCTGGTTTTTATTTAACTTATTTATCTGCCACTACAGTTTATATGCTTGATGCACATCAGACGTTAGTAATGTAGGATATGCTTTGAGCATATCTCACGAAATGTGTGCAATTTGATTACTATTCAGACTTGCACGTATCTAAAGATAACGTTAGATACATAAAAATATACTTATCTATGTGCTGCTCGGAATCCTAAGTACATTACGGGATGAAATTTACACTTATGCTGTAAGCAGAAATTACGTCCGACTCTACATTATTCCCTGAGTGTAAAGACAAATATGTGATCGATATATACTTTTATGAACTGTAATTAGATGTGACAGCTGGTCTCATAAATGAACCAAATTTATTTGTTCTTGATATTTATAACAATTTTTCCGTAGATTGAAATTAAAATTAAATTTTGCAATTGTTACCTCAAATATGCAATATGTATGAGATACTAAGTTATGTGTGAAAAGTATTTTTGTCCCACCCAATATAAATGATTCAAATAAATATTTTAGTATTGACTTGTGTTTATATTTTACATAGGGATTGAAGGTCATTTTATACAATGTTTAAATAATAATTTGTCAGAATAAATGAGAGGTCAAATATCAAAGATCAAATAATAGTAAAAACAGGCTGATGAGAGGGATACCTTGGTCATTAGGAATAAACATTACAATCAAGAATTCTCTTTCTAAATATATCATTGTTTCTTAGGCACTCCTTGAAGGTTTAATTGATTAAAAACTTGGTGTAAAAAATTAGGGGGTCAATCTATATATGGTTGTTAGGAAACACAAGAATATCCATAGACCATATGGTAGTCAAATTGTAGCAGGTGTGGGCTCAATGTTATTGCAAACTTAACCTTAACCTTCTTTAGTGAAGCCATTCGAAGACCATTTGTGGTCATTCAGCATTCATATTTGAGGGACACCGTGCATATTCTGGTGAAGACCAAGACTATTTACTTACCATTTTTTACTTACCATTTTCAGATTTCATTTGTATTACTGTGGATGTCAAGAACCTCTACAACTCCATCCTACATAATGCGGAGTAGAGGATATCTACTGATGTCTTGGTACTTCTTCTGAGTTATCGGATTTACAATGTTGATTTCATTTATGATTTAGTTATAATTGTAGTTACTTGTAATTATTTTCTCATTGAAGATCATTTTTATGAACTGGTCCAGAGGGCAGCCATGGGATTGAATATGGCTCTGTCATATGCAAATGTCAAATAACTCATAATTTCCTTTAAACATAAGGTGACATTTACAAAGTGTTTCCTCTCCACAATTATTTCTCTGTTAATATACAGAACATTTGTTTTTGTTTGTGAATTTAATACTGTATGTGCTTTTAAATCAGAAAATGAAAAGAAATAGCACTGACAAAAGTTTTGACTCCTGAGACTTACCGGTAATATTATGTAGCACAGTCTTTGGTCAAAATAACTGCAATCAGTCACTTCCTATAACCATGGATGAGCTTTCTGCACTTCTCTACTGGCTGTTTGGTCCACTCTTCTTGTGCAAACTAACACCAGTGCTAATTGTTGTTTTCAGACCTCTCTATAAGATTTATTTTCATCTTTCTTTTTGCGGAAACACATGACATATATACAAGACTTTTAGCAATGTATATAACATAATCCTCACATTTTTAACATAAAACAAAACCAGAAGAGGAACAAAACATAAGAACTGCTAAATGTTAGGCCAAATTTGTTCATTTTCTTTTTTCTGATCTTCCCAACTGACGATCCCAAGACTTGATATAGCTTAGAATTGAAACATACAAGTTTGCAATCAACATTTTGTAAATAGTGGAGATCATGTGTTGGGGTTCCTGGATCATTAGGATTTACAAGTGATTTTGATCTGGACTTCTTTCTTGTCACTTCAGAACAGTAATGCATCTTGTCTTGAACCATTCCTGGGAGCTTTTTGAAGTGTATTTGGATTCATTGTCCTGCTTGAACCCATGACCTTCAACAGTGATTCAGCTTTCTGACACTGGCCTGGTAATCTCCAGATTTCATAAAGCCAATCATACGTTCAAAACACCAGGGGCTAAATGTTTTAACCAGTGGTTTTTACAGGTTGCCAATATTGGGCGACTTTGCAGGGCAAATTTAAAACCGCAATGGCTTTCAAGTAGGGATGTGCACCAGCGACTTTTGGTGTCTCGTGTTTTGTGTTTTGGATTCGGATTTTCGTGATGTTTTGGGTTCGGATTTGTTCCGCAAAACACCTGCCGAAAGGTTTTGGTTCGGATTTAAGGTTTTGGATTCGGATTTTTTTTGAAAAAATCATAAAAAGTTCAAAAATCAAGTTTTTGGGCTTATTTTCACTCCTACGCTATTATTAAGCTAAATAACATTCAATAACAAGCATTTTCACTAATTTACAGTGTATTCTGAACACCTCACAATATAGTTATTAGTCCAAAACGTTGCAACGAGGTATCTTTCTGGACTGCGTAGTGGAGTGGTCCCCACAATATAATAAGAAAACCATCAACTGGTCTTAATCGCACCAAAAAATGTACCTGGACTGCATAGAGGAGTGGGTCACCACAATATAATTTAAAAACCCTGAACTTGTATGATTCGCACCAATAAATGTATCTGGACTGCATAGAGGAGTGGTCACCACAATATATATAATAAGAAAACCATCAACTGGTATGAATCGCACCGAATAATGTACCTGGACTGCGTAGAGGAGTGGGTCACCACAATATACTAAGAAAACCATCAACTGGTCTTAATCGCACCAAAAAATGTACCTGGACTGCGTAGAGGAGTGGGTCACCACAATATAATTTAAAAACCCTGAACTTGTATGATTCGCACCAATAAATGTATCTGGACTGCGTAGAGGAGTGGGTCACCACAATATAATAAGAAAACCATCAAATGGTCTGAATCGCACCGAATAATGTACCTGGACTGCGTAGAGGAGTGGTCACCACAATATATATAATAAGAAAACCATCAACTGGTATGAATCGCACCAAAAAATGTACCTGGACTGCGTAGAGGAGTGGGTCACCACAATATAATTTAAAAACCCTGAACTTGTATGATTTGCACCAATAAATGTATCTGGACTGCGTAGAGGAGTGGGTCACCACAATATAATAAGAAAACCATCAAATGGTCTGAATCGCACCGAATAATGTACCTGGACTGCGTAGAGGAGTGGTCACCACAATATATATAATAAGAAAACCATCAACTGGTATGAATCGCACCAAAAAATGTACCTGGACTGCGTAGAGGAGTGGGTCACCACAATATAATTTAAAAACCCTGAACTTGTATGATTCGCACCAATAAATGTATCTGGACTGGGTAGAAGAGTGGTCACCACAATATATATAATAAGAAAACCATCAACTGGTATGAATCGCACCAAAAAATTTACCTGGACTGCATAGTGGAGTGGTCACTCACCACAATATAAATTAAAAACCCTGAACTTGTATTAATCGCACCAATAAATGTATCTGGACTGCGTAGAGGAGTGGTCACCACAATATATATAATAAGAAAACCATCAACTGGTATGAATCGCACCAAAAAATGTACCTGGACTGCGTAGGGAAGTGGTCACTCACCACAATATAAATTAAAAACCCTGAACTTGTATGAATCGCACCAATAAATGTATCTGGACTGCGTAGAGGAGTGGTCACCACAATATAATAAGAAAACCATCAACTGGTCTGAATCGCACCGAATAATGTACCTGGACTGCGTAGAGGAGTGGTCACCACAATATATATAATAAGAAAACCATCAACTGGTATGAATCGCACCAAAAAATGTACTTGGACTGCGTAGAGGAGTGGGTCACCACAATATAATTTAAAAACCCTGAACTTGTATGATTCGCACCAATAAATATATCTAGACTGCGTAGAGGAGTGGTCACCACAATATATATAATAAGAAAACCATCAACTGGTATGAATCGCACCAAAAAATTTACCTGGACTGCATAGAGGAGTGGTCACTCACCACAATATAAATTAAAAACCCTGAACTTGTATGAATCGCACCAATAAATGTATCTGGACTGCGTAGAGGAGTGGTCACCACAATATAATAAGAAAACCATCAACTGGTCTGAATCGCACCGGAAAATGTACCTGGACTGCGTAGAGGAGTGGTCACCACAATATATATAATAAGAAAACCATCAACTGGTATGAATCGCACCAGAAAATGTACCTGGACTGCGTAGAGGAGTGGTCACTCACCACAATATAAATTAAAAACCCTGAACTGGTCTGAATCGCACCAATAAATGTATCTGGACTGCGTAGAGGAGTGGTCACCACAATATATATAATAAGAAAACCATCAACTGGTATGAATAGCACCAAAAAATGTACCTGGACTGCGTAGAGGAGTGGTCACCACAATATATATAATAAGAAAACCATCAACTGGTCTGAATCGCACCGAATAATGTACCTCGACTGCGTAGAGGAGTGGTCACCACAATATATATAATAAGAAAACCATCAACTGGTATGAATCGCACCAAAAAATGTACCTGGACTGTGTAGAGGAGTGGGTCACCACAATATAATTTAAAAACCCTGAACTTGTATGATTCGCACCAATAAATGTATCTGGACTGGGTAGAAGAGTGGTCACCACAATATATATAATAAGAAAACCATCAACTGGTATGAATCGCACCAAAAAATTTACCTGGACTGCATAGAGGAGTGGTCACTCACCACAATATAAATTAAAAACCCTGAACTTGTATTAATCGCACCAATAAATGTATCTGGACTGCGTAGAGGAGTGGTCACCACAATATATATAATAAGAAAACCATCAACTGGTATGAATCGCACCAAAAAATGTACCTGGACTGCGTAGGGAAGTGGTCACTCACCACAATATAAATTAAAAACCCTGAACTTGTATGAATCGCACCAATAAATGTATCTGGACTGCGTAGAGGAGTGGTCACCACAATATAATAAGAAAACCATCAACTGGTCTGAATCGCACCGAATAATGTACCTGGACTGCGTAGAGGAGTGGTCACCACAATATATATAATAAGAAAACCATCAACTGGTATGAATCGCACCAAAAAATGTACCTGGACTGCGTAGAGGAGTGGGTCACCACAATATAATTTAAAAACCCTGAACTTGTATGATTCGCACCAATAAATATATCTGGACTGCGTAGAGGAGTGGTCACCACAATATATATAATAAGAAAACCATCAACTGGTATGAATCGCACCAAAAAAATTACCTGGACTGCATAGAGGAGTGGTCACTCACCACAATATAAATTAAAAACCCTGAACTTGTATTAATCGCACCAATAAATGTATCTGGACTGCGTAGAGGAGTGGTCACCACAATATATATAATAAGAAAACCATCAACTGGTATGAATCGCACCAAAAAATGTACCTGGACTGCGTAGGGAAGTGGTCACTCACCACAATATAAATTAAAAACCCTGAACTTGTATGAATCGCACCAATAAATGTATCTGGACTGCGTAGAGGAGTGGTCACCACAATATAATAAGAAAACCATCAACTGGTCTGAATCGCACCGAATAATGTACCTGGACTGCGTAGAGGAGTGGTCACCACAATATATATAATAAGAAAACCATCAACTGGTATGAATCGCACCAAAAAATGTACCTGGACTGCGTAGAGGAGTGGGTCACCACAATATAATTTAAAAACCCTGAACTTGTATGATTCGCACCAATAAATATATCTAGACTGCGTAGAGGAGTGGTCACCACAATATATATAATAAGAAAACCATCAACTGGTATGAATCGCACCAAAAAATTTACCTGGACTGCATAGAGGAGTGGTCACTCACCACAATATAAATTAAAAACCCTGAACTTGTATGAATCGCACCAATAAATGTATCTGGACTGCGTAGAGGAGTGGTCACCACAATATAATAAGAAAACCATCAACTGGTCTGAATCGCACCGGAAAATGTACCTGGACTGCGTAGAGGAGTGGTCACCACAATATATATAATAAGAAAACCATCAACTGGTATGAATCGCACCAGAAAATGTACCTGGACTGCGTAGAGGAGTGGTCACTCACCACAATATAAATTAAAAACCCTGAACTGGTCTGAATCGCACCAATAAATGTATCTGGACTGGGTAGAAGAGTGGTCACCACAATATATATAATAAGAAAACCATCAACTGGTATGAATCGCACCAAAAAATTTACCTGGACTGCATAGAGGAGTGGTCACTCACCACAATATAAATTAAAAACCCTGAACTTGTATTAATCGCACCAATAAATGTATCTGGACTGCGTAGAGGAGTGGTCACCACAATATATATAATAAGAAAACCATCAACTGGTATGAATCGCACCAAAAAATGTACCTGGACTGCGTAGGGAAGTGGTCACTCACCACAATATAAATTAAAAACCCTGAACTTGTATGAATCGCACCAATAAATGTATCTGGACTGCGTAGAGGAGTGGTCACCACAATATAATAAGAAAACCATCAACTGGTCTGAATCGCACCGAATAATGTACCTGGACTGCGTAGAGGAGTGGTCACCACAATATATATAATAAGAAAACCATCAACTGGTATGAATCGCACCAAAAAATGTACCTGGACTGCGTAGAGGAGTGGGTCACCACAATATAATTTAAAAACCCTGAACTTGTATGATTCGCACCAATAAATATATCTGGACTGCGTAGAGGAGTGGTCACCACAATATATATAATAAGAAAACCATCAACTGGTATGAATCGCACCAAAAAAATTACCTGGACTGCATAGAGGAGTGGTCACTCACCACAATATAAATTAAAAACCCTGAACTTGTATGAATCGCACCAATAAATGTATCTGGACTGCGTAGAGGAGTGGTCACCACAATATATATAATAAGAAAACCATCAACTGGTATGAATCGCACCAAAAAATGTACCTGGACTGCGTAGAGAAGTGGTCCCTCACCACAATATAAATTAAAAACCCTGAACTTGTATGAATCGCACCAATAAATGTATCTGGACTGCGTAGAGGAGTGGTCACCACAATATAATAAGAAAACCATCAACTGGTCTGAATCGCACCGGAAAATGTACCTGGACTGCGTAGAGGAGTGGTCACCACAATATATATAATAAGAAAACCATCAACTGGTATGAATCGCACCAGAAAATGTACCTGGACTGCGTAGAGGAGTGGTCACTCACCACAATATAAATTAAAAACCCTGAACTGGTCTGAATCGCACCAATAAATGTATCTGGACTGCGTAGAGGAGTGGTCACCACAATATATATAATAAGAAAACCATCAACTGGTATGAATCGCACCAAAAAATGTACCTGGACTGCGTAGAGGAGTGGTCACCACAATATATATAATAAGAAAACCATCAACTGGTATGAATCGCGCCAAAAAATGTACTTGGACTGCGTAGAGGAGTGGTCACCACAATATAATTAATAAAAAAACCTCCACGGCTCTGAATTTCCCCCCAAAAAATTCTGGACTGTGTAGTGGGGTGGCCCCGGTACTAAATTTGATACCGGGGCCACAATATAATAAATAGTTACACCCTCAACTGGTCAGAATTCCACCAAACAAGTATCTGGACTGCGTAGTGGGATGGCCCCGGTACTAAATTTGATACCGGGGCCACAATATAATAAATAGTTACACCCTCAACTGGTCAGAATTCCACCAAACAAGTATCTGGACTGCGTAGTGGGGTGGCCCCGGTACTAAATTTGATATCGGGGCCACAATATAATAAATAGTTACACCCTCAACTGGTCAGAATTCCACCAAACAAGTATCTGGACTGAGTAGTGGGGTGGCCCCGGTACTAAATTTGATATCGGGGCCACAATACCTCCTCCAAGTTCCAAGTGTAATGTTTATAACATATTAACACTACACTAATTCTAGCACGTCAAACCCTCTTGTTTTAAATAATGACAGGGCATTTAACTTTTGATTACATTTTTTTAATTTGTTGACATTTTCTTTTACTTTTTGAACATGGCAAACAACTGTTGAATGGTCACATAATGCCAAAAAAATAGTTGCAAGATGGAATTGTCCTTGGGCCCTACCATCCACCCTTATGTTGTTGAAATAGGACATGCACACTTTAACAACCCAATCATTTCAGCGACAGGGCCTACCAAACAACTGTGGCTGAAATGATTGGTTTGTTTGGGCCCCCACACCAAAATAACAATTCATCTCTCCTTGTACAAACTAAACAGGCTCTACTGAGGAAAGATGTCGTCCTCATCCTCAAACTCTGATTCCTCTCCCCCTACAGTGTGTACTTCCTCCTCATCACACATTATCAATTCATCCCCGCTGGACTCCACAACCACAGGTCCCTCTGTACTATCTGGAGGGCAGTGCTGTACTTCATTGAGGAATTGATTATTTATTTTTATAAACATCATTTTTTCAATGTTGTGAGGAAGCAACCTCCTTCGCCGCTCACTGACCAGGTTCCCCGCTGCACTAAAAACTCTTTCCGAGTACACACTGGAGGGGGGACAACTCAGGTAAAATAGAGCCAGTTTGTACAGGGGCTTCCAAACTGCCTTTTGGAGTTCTACCACGTCACTACCTCTAGTTAATTTAGATTGCAAGGCTTGTAAATACTTTGAAGATAAAAAAAGCAGGCTGCACAGACTGTGGAGCTATAAAGTGAAATTAAATGGACCACGTTACTTTGGTGGCTATCTATGCCCCCCCCCCCCCCCCGCCCTACACTTGTAGTTGAATATAAAAAAAGCAGCCTGCATAGACTGTAGAACTAGAAATTCAAATATACAAAGAAATGGACAAAGGCAGTTTGGTATCTGTCTGCATCAGATCCCCTCTCCACTAGGAGTAAAATAGAAAACTATTCAGCCGTTATATAATCTAGAATATAAATAGAAATTGAGAAAGGCAATTTGGTATCTGTCTGCATCATAATCATCAACATCCTCCTCAGCGCCAGCTACATCAATATCCTCCTCCCAGTGTACAACATTCACACCTTCATTAGCCAAATCTGTAACTGGACTGTGGGTTCCAGCATATGCAGAGGGCGTGCTGCAAATGCTGGATGGAGTCACCTCTTCCCGTACAGTGATGGGAAGGTCAGGGTTCACAACCAACAACACCCTTGGACTCGCCTTGGGGATTTGTGATGTCATCTGTTTAGAAGGCAGAGTTCTTTGCTGTTTTGTTGTTGTTGCTGACAGCATAACTCTCTTAAATTTTTTGCAGGGGGGGGAGGAGGAGGGCTTAGATCCTTGGGTGAAGCTGGACCACTAGTCATGAACACGGGCCAGGGCCTAAACCGTTCATTGCCACTACGTGTCGTAAATGGCATATTGCCAACTTTACGTTTCTCCTCAGATGATTTTAAGTTTCTCTTTTTGCTATTTTTTGAGAACTTGGGCTTTTTGGATTTTACATGCCCTGTACTAGGAGATTGGGCATGGGGCTTGCCAGACGACGTTGATGGCATTTCATCGTCTATGTCATGACTAGTGGCAGCAGCTTCAGCATTAGAAGGAAGTGGGTCTTGATCTTTCCCTACTTTTTTACTCCAAATTTTGGTTTTCCATTATATGTAGCACAAGAGAGCGTACCCCTAAGCCACACACACTCAGCAAAGCCTTTAAAAATTATATGTGGCACAGGAGAGTACCATTGGACTTATACTGCTGAATTAGTGAACTTTGTAATAGCAGTACCACTGGACTTATACTGCTGAATCAGTGAACTTTGTAATAGCAGTACCACTGGACTTATACTGCTGAATCAGTGAACTTTGTAATATATCAGTACCACTGGACTTATACTGCTGAATCAGTGAACTTTGTAATAGCAGTACCACTGGACTTATACTGCTGAATCAGTGAACTTTGTAATAGCAGTACCACTGGACTTATACTGCTGAATCAGTGAACTTTGTAATAGCAGTACCACTGGACTTATACACTGCTGAATCAGTGAACTTTGTAATAGCAGTACCACTGGACTTATACTGCTGAATCAGTGAACTTTGTAATAGCAGTACCACTGGACTTATACACTGCTGAATCAGTGAACTTTGTAATAGCAGTACCACTGGACTTATACTGCTGAATCAGTGAACTTTGTAATAGCAGTACTACTGGACTTATACTGCTGAATCAGTGAACTTTGTAATAGCAGTACCACTGGACTTATACTGCTGAATCACTGAACTTTGTAATAGCAGTACCACTGGACTTATACTGCTGAATCAGTGAACTTTGTAATAGCAGTACCACTGGACTTATACTGCTGAATCAGTGAACTTGGTAATATTGCAGTACCAATGGGCTTATACTGCAGGATTGGTTTTGCAAATTTTGTTGTACTTAAAAAAAAATGTAATTAGTTTTTTGTATTTTTTTTTATAACTTTTTTTTAATTTGTTAAACACTTGGGAATATTGGAGAAATAAGAACTATGCCCTTAAAAGCACAGAGCACAGGACACAGGACCACTGGACTGAACAGGACACAGCACAGGACCCAGCTGCACCACTGAACTCAAAATTGACAGAGCACAGCACACAGCACCACTGGACTGATACTGCAGAACACAACACAGCACAGCACAGCACAGCACAGAACTAAACAGCACAGCACAGAACTAAACAGCACAGCACGAGATCTACCAGGACAGATGACCACCTAACACACCCTCCCTCTACCCTGATCAATGCCCGAGTGAAGATGGCGGCGACTAGCGGGGAATTTATAGGTTCCGAGTATCGCGAGATCCGACAGTGGGATTATGACTCCGAGCCTCGGTTTCAAGTTTTCATTTGACGCCAATACCCGGATCTGTCTCGGATCCGACTCGGATCGGCAATGTTCGGGTGGGCTCGGATTCAGGAAATCCGAGTGCGCTCATCTCTACTTTCAAGGCACAGTTTTGCACAGCATCCCAACATATCACTGAGCTTCCTCTATATTTGACTGTAGGCAAGGAGTTCTTTTAATCTTGATTTTTGTAAACATATGGGATGATCATCTGTCCACATTATATTCTCCAAGAAAGAATTAGGTCTATTCTAGTGTGTTTTGGCCAACTCCAGTCAGGCTCTCCCATGTCTCTTAGCAGTGGGATTCTCCTGGGCCTCCTATCATATAACCCCCTTTCTTTGAGTTAGCAACAGATGATGTGATTTGGAACTATCGTACCTGGTGTCTGAAGGTCAGCTTGAATTTGTTTGGCAGTTGATTGAGGTGCTTTCTCCATCAAACAATCCTGTTCTGCAATCTTCAATCAAGTTTTCCCTTTAAAGGGAAGTTGGCTACAGTGCCATGGGCCCTAATCTTCCTAATAACACTACGTACAGTGGAAACTGCAACATCAAGGTCTCTGGAGATTGATTTGTAGCTTTCAGATTGTCCATGCTTGGCTAGCATCTTCTGTCTGACCACCTCAGACAAGCCTCTGGCTTTCTTTCATTTCTCCATGCTCAATGCAGTACACACAATGACAGAAATGAGAATGTATCCTCTTCCCTAATTAAGTTCATTTAATTAGTGGTTTTAATATTGCAGACACCTGCTATTCACCACAGGTGAGTTCACTTCCAAAGTGAAGGAAAATCACCTGATTGAAATGTACTTATTTCTAACTAATGCTAAAAGATGCTAATAATTTTGTGTGGCCCATTTAAGGATTAATATGTGGGATAATCTACAACATTTTTCACTCCTATATAAATACCATATATACGATGAATGAACCTCCCGGTGTGTTACAATCACATCACTTTCAAGGGCCACACTCTGATATCCTGCTGTTGAGGTGGTAATTTAAGGATCTACCACCTGGACATTGCTGTAGGCTTTGTAAACAGCATTGTCCAGGCTGCGAATCCTTAAATTACCATCTTAACAACACACATATATATATATATATGTATATATATATATATATATATATATATATATATACATACAATATATACATTCTAGATCTTGTCACTTGTTTCTTTTTACTTTGGTTTCTTTAACCTGAGTGTACAAGTCACATTGATCATATGACTTGTATCTTGTGGTTTGGTCAGCAGATCTCCTTTGCAGTTCCCTTTCAGGTCTGAATCATTCTGTGCATTGTGAAAGCCTCACTGTCACATTCTTGTGTCTGCTTTCTCATAACTGACTAACAATCAGGCGGGTCTAATTAAAATAGTGTACTTTGGAACAGTGTGGGAAGTTAGATAAAGGGTCAACTAGTTCACAACATTGCAGTTCACATCTGTGCTATTAATGATTTTTTTATCTAGTAATTGGCATAAAGAGCAGCTTATATTTTATGTCAGCGCTGCGGAATTAGTGGCGCTATATAAATAAATGGTGATGATGATGATGATGATAATTTAGTACTAGACCTTCTACTCATTTTTGAATGTAGTACACATAGAGGGGTCAGGAAGCAAATGGAACAGACAGCCATGTGACAGGAGATATGGGTGTGTGCAGGACTGTGATCCTCCCCACCTTCTTGATGTCATTTTGTATTAAACAATCAATAAAGTCGGCACTTAAATATGAAAATCTGATATGTAATTTTGTGGGTAACCATATGTAAACAGATTAGTTACTTCATGTATTTATTAGCAGGGCCGTAACTAGGGCTGTGTAACAGGGGCGACCGCCCAGGGCGCAACGCTGAAGGGGAGTGCAATTTCGGAATATTTTAGGTTAATTTGGTTAAAATTGAGGGCTAGGGGGGCGGCATTTTTCTTTCTCGCCCCAGGCACTAGAATTCTAAGTTACGGCTCTGTAAATTATTAGCAAGATTTTTTCTAAACTGTAGCTATAAAACAGTTGTGTTTTTGAAAAATGATCTAAACTGAGTATGATACAAAAAATAAAAATCAGTATTTATCTACAAAACAAATGAGATGATCTATGGAAACATTAAATTTTCTCCTGTTATCGAATGTTATCCACATCTTAAAGGAAGCAAAGAGGCTAGATTTCTCCAAAAACCAATACAAGATATGATAATATGACACTAGAGATCAGACTACAAATATTTGGAATAACATTCTCCCGTAAATAAAGGAAAGAAACTTTTCCCATTTAAATTATGATTGAAGACTTTAATTTACAATTAATGTACTAGTTTCGGGGGAAAATGTTAGTTGTTAGGTGTCTTGCAGAATGTCAAAATAATTTATTAGCCGTTTAATGTAGTTCAGTTTTTATAGGTGTTATTGAATGTTTTACAACTTAGTTTGTTTATCTTGTCTAAAAATAAGAGTTTTTACTTTTACTACTTACACATTTTTTAAAAAATGTAATATTTTTAAACAAACATTCCCATATTTTAAACATGTAAAAAATATTTTTCAATTATTTTTTTATAGATAAAATGAAAAATGAAACAATGCTTTATGATAATAATTAGTGTTCAGCAGATTCTGCAATTTTAACGACTGCAGTCTTGGAAATAATCTGTGTTCAATGTAACCTAACGAAATAAAAAGTGCATCCAACAGTACAACACTGGTATTTGTGCCAGGTATACGTCAAATAAGAAAACCAAATAGACAGGCGCAAGTTGAATGAAAGAAGTGTTATCAGCTGGAAGGGCCAATACGCAAACAGCGAATAAGAAAAAGCTTCATAGTTCTGCTGGCATCATCATGTATATTTAAATCAGGCTTCTGATACCTGAAACAGATACGTCTCCTGATAGTTTAGCCGGTCATCAAGGGATGCATCCAAGTCTCATTAGGTTTTATCACAAGTAGTGTGCTATACTTATGTGTACTCTCACTTACTGTACTCTTTGGCACTTAATAATTACGCCTGAAGAGGTGTTATTGAGACTGGGATATAGTCGCAGATATTACTGAAAAAGTGCATTTTATTTGTAAGTGGTCAGGTGTTGGTGGAAGAAGCAGACAATGATGACGAACACCTTAACAAACCATATTGGAATATAGTGACCAATAGATGTCCAGTACATCTGTGCTTCTACATGCTCTACCCCAGTTATAAATCTGTCCTCATATTTTAAATTTACCTCCAATGCAACATGGTTTTGCCAAGGTGTAGATTGACTCATTTTTTTGGCTATGCTTTCCTTAATGAATCTGGCCCTGTATGTTCTCCCTATGTTTCCGTGGGTTTCCTCCATTGTCGGACTAGGCCACCTATCCCCCGGTAGGCCCTGACCCTGATTGCTCCCCTCTTCATTGGTGGGGGGAGCGGGTAACTTCGGGCGTGATGATGTCATCACGCCCGACGTTAGTGAGGAGCGGCGCAGAGAGGAGTCGGCAAGAAGAGAGAAGACAGAAGACAGAAGAAGAGAAGAAAGAAGCTGATAGAAAAGGTAAGTGCATGAACATAAGCAAGGTAAAGCACAGACAGCATGGCAGAGAGTGAGAAGGGGCAAAGGCAGCATGGCATAGAGTGAGAAGGGGCAAAGGCAGCATGGCACAATGTGAGAAGGGACAAAGGGAGCATGGCAGAGTGTGAAAAGGGGCAAAGGCAGCATGGCAGAGTGTGAAGGGGGGCCAAAGCAGCATGGCAGAGTGTGAAGGGGGGCCAAAGCAGCATGGCAGAATGTGAAGGGGGGCCAAATCAGCATGGCATAGGGTGATGAAGGGGGGCCTGGATTAGGGGGGAGCAAAAGCAGCATGGCACAGGCTGATGAAGGGGGGCCAGGAGAAGGGGGGAGCAAAAGCAGCATGGAAGGGGCAGTGTGTGCATAAGGAGGCCCAGCATGGCGATGAAGGGGCACAGTATTGTGTGTGTGTGTGATGGCACAGCGGGCTTGTTGCCATGTAATGTGTGTGTGGTAGGTGGTGGCTAACTAATAGGTGCTATTTTGTTTGTGGGGTGATTGTAGGGCAATTTAATTTTATAGTGGGGACTATTAATTTAAGATGGGCTGGTTTGGGGGCTATTAATTAAATGTGGGGCTGAGTTTGAGGAGCATGAGGTCTATATTAAATGTGAATATGAATTATTTAATGGCAGTGACGGTTGCGGGAAATAGGTATATTTATTATACGTAAATGCTATTAATTTATTGCTGGAGCTGTCTGGAGGGAGGGAAATAGGTTTATTTATTAAATGTTGCATTACGTTAATGTTGGGGCTGGAGGAAGGCTTAAGTATTAATTGTGGGTTCTATTGATTTAATGCAGGGGCTGGTTGGAATTTTCTAAATGTACCCATTTTTTTTTTCAAAATAGGGCCACCAACATTCCAGGATCCAGAAAAGCTGCAACTAAAGAAACCAGCAGCCACAAGTGGTGAAAGTGACAAGAACAGGTTGGACAGTCTGTCAAATGTTCTGAGTGTAGTGGGACAATCCCGATTTTTGGTGACTGTTCTGCCCAATCTAAGGGACAGGTCAAGACTGTGTACTCTTTATATACACACTGCATTCTTTATATACTACACTATAGTGCTAGCTGTCCTTCGTGGGCTGACCACTCCCCGCCTAGGGTCTAGTCTCGCCTCTTTGATGGCTGGCCACACCCCCACTAGTGAGCCCCTAGCATTGCAGTCCCCCGGTGAGCCTTTCATGCTCCAGTCCGACACTGGTTTCCTCCATGCGCACTGGTTTCCCCCAACAATCCCAAAACATACTAGTAGGTTAATTGGCTGCTATCAAAATGACCATATTCAGTCTGTCTGTGTGTGTGTGTGTTGGTGAATTTAGACTGTAAACTCTATTGGACCAGGGACTGCGTTCTGTGTACAGCGCTGCGGAATACCGGTGCTATATACATAAATAAATGATGAAATGATGATCTAATAAGAAAGGAGCAATGTAAAAAAAAAAAAAAATGTATGTTATAAATGTCCAATCATTATTTCAAAAATACACATGAATACATGTTTAAGAATTACATTAAAAAGACACACACAATGTTTTGTGTGTGTGTCTTTTTACTGTGTCATAACATGAACTGGGGGCACTTATGTGTTGCATAAAATGAAGGGGGGCATTACTGTGGTATAATATGGACTAGGGAGTCTACTATGTGGTATGTTATGAATTGTGGGCAGGACTATTTACCACAGTATTAACTGGGCCTCTACTATGAGGGCACAACTATGAGGCACTATGAGGTCACTGTCCCGCTGTCAGGACTGCTGGGACATATGTCACGCTCCGACTAGCGGGCACTGCACAATTCTGCCAATGGTGTACACAGCAATGCATGGTTTTCTCTGTAGGAGGGTGGCCTAGCGCTTTTCACCTGCTAGACACACCCCAATGATGCACAGCCACACCCCCAATTGTATGACCACTCTCACTTTTGCAATTTTTTTTTTTACCAGGCTCAACTATAAGGGGGTCCCCATAAAGTTGCTGTATCGGGGCCCTGAATTTCTCTTGGCAGCCCTGCACAGGTCATTCGGCACCAGACACTTGCTCACTTATCCGACCACCTGCACAATACCAATTATGAAATTAGAGACAATACCCATGAGATCTCCACTACCCTCACCCATCTTGAGCACAATTTAGACACCAATCTTAAAACAATTAGTTCCACCCTCACAGATATGCTCAACCTCTTCTCACGCTTCTTAGACCAATAACCTCTGCTTCCTCTCCCAAGCCTTCCACATCAAGTGTGACCCAAAGCCAGGTCTAAAAAAAATACCCAACCAGCATGCAAAAAACTTAAAAAGTGGTTTGTTTAAATTAAAAATTATTATAAAAATGTGTTATTCAGAAAGCCAATTTTTTATGTAGTACAGTTACAATAGTGAAAACTATTGATTAGCAATATTCAACTCCAAATAGCTACACAGAGCAAACATATTTGGCATTTTTCAAATTAATAATAATTTTAATCGAAAAACATCCTTGAAATAAGTAACAACAATTAGCCACATTTGTTTAAATAAAGAGAATTTACAACACCCCCCGTGTTGTAAATTTTCTTTATTTGGGGGTGGGGGTGTTTTTACAACAGACGCATACACACGCATCTTACCAAACCCCAAAAATAAAAAACAAATATGATTTATGTTAGAAACTATTCAACAGGCACACACATTTGACTAAAGAGAAACATTGTTAATGTGGTTACACAATAAAGTTAGAAGGTTTTTTTTTTTCTATTTTATTCTACCAAACAGCATAAAACACGGGTATGGATCACGCATATGAGAGTACACAAGCATTGGTATAGTTATAACTATGATTGCTTGACTTTATTTTTGCCTAGAATTACTTAGGAGTGGATTGTGCATCATCCAACCAAAACAACACATAACAGATATCAATGGCTTCATGTGGGTGCACAATAATGTGTGTGTACTTTAAAAATTATGATCTGAAATTAATTTTTAAACTTGCAGCTGTGTTGTATGTCCTTTGCTGAGGGGGAACACACACACTGCCTAGGGTAGGACTATAGTGCTTTCATCCCAGAGGTGGAAACCTCTGAGAAGGTGGTGGCGAGGCTAAGTGAAATATCTCATTAGGGAATGCAGTCCAGTGCTGACTACTCTGGCCTTGGTTGCCATTATGGCAGAAAAACATTTTGCTGTGGGAGGGAAAGCAAAGTGCTGCATAATGAGTTTGTGCTCGACCAATTTGTTCAACTGTTTGTCCTCAAGTTTTTGCCTACTTCATTTCATCAGTTGTTAACGCTATCTAGGGGCTTTTTATACATTTATATTTTATATTTGTCTGCAAAATGTTACAGTTTAGGCCAATCTTGTGACTAAATGACATATGATAATGACATTATGGCTGTGTGACTATAATGGCCCTGAATCATTAAGGAAAGGAAAGCAAAAAAAAGTATAACTTTGCACCTTGGCAAAACCATGTTACATTGAAGGGATAGGCAAATTTAAATTGTGGTGGCAGATTTAAAGCTGGGGTAAGGCATGTTCTAGATCAACTTTAAAAATCAGTATACAAATAAAGCTATAAAGTATTTGTGTGCTACATGAAAAAATAGGCAGTTTTTACTTTTTATCTTATATGCAAATTAATAAACCAATTTGCACCCCTTGCATTGTAACATGGTTTGTCCAGGAGGAAAGGGACTAATTTTTCTGCCTTACTTTCCTCAATGATTCTGGCCCAATATGTGTGTAAAGGAAACAATTACCTCATTCATTACAGTCATATAGTTGGTTGATGTTCAAGTTATTTGTTTCCTGCTACCCTCATCACAAACATCATTATGCCTAAAAAAGTATTGTAGTTTATATCTAGTAGGAAGGGACCAATGTAAGTGAAATATTATTTCAATATCAAAATGTACAGTCATCAATCATAAATATAACACGTACACAATTTTTAAAATACTAAAGAAAATACATACACAAATGTATGTATGTTTATTATTATTAATGTAGATTTGTAAGGCACCATTGTACTTTGTAGCGTCATACAGTAGGGAAAACAGAACATAAATAAAAAAGGGACATACAAGGTAGACCTAATAAATGCAGACATGAAAACACATGGTATGAAGGAAGAGGGTGCAGCTGAAACAAGAGAATCAAATGTGGTCCTGAGTGGAGATTGGGACAGTTGTGAGGGTGCATTAGTGTGAACAGTGTCATCGGGGATAAGGTCACTTCTAAAAAAGAGATGGATTTTCAAAGAGCGTCTAAAGAGTTGAAGGCTGTGGGCAAGCCTGAGCGTGGTTTGTATAAGTGGGGAACAGCAAGGGAGAAGTCTTGTAGGTGCAAATGAGAGGTGGTTCCCAGAGACAGGGCGCAGATCAGAGGTAGATGTAAGAGGTTGAGAGGGAGAATATTTGGATATGAGATTTGAAATGTCTGCAGGGGTAGTGTTGTTGAGGGCTTCATAGGTAAGGGTGAGTAATCTGATTTTGAATCTGATGAAAATGGTGAATCAGTGTAGGGATTTGCAAAGTGGTGCAGCAGATCTGTAGTGGTGAGAGAGGAAGATCAGTTTTGCAGTTACATTTATGAAAAATTAAAGTGTGGATATATGGATGTCAGGAATGCCAGATAGCAGGAGGTTGCAATAGTCAAGACGTAAGATGATGAGAGAATGGACAAGAGTTTTGGAAACATGTGGACTAATAAAAGGGCATATTTTGGCAATATATTTATGGTAGAGTCGTCAGGTCTGGGAGAGAGTCTGGATGTGAGGAATAAAGCAGAGAGTGAAGTCAAGTGTAACACCAAGGCAGCGGCCTTGGTAGACTGTGGAAACTGTGTTGTCATTGATAGTGAGTGAGATTTGAGGCCAGGTGGTGACTCTGGCAGGAGGTAAAATATTTACATCTGTTTTGGACATTTTCAGCTTTAGATAGCTTTGTGACATCCATGTAGAGATAGCAGAAAGACAGTTGTTTACACAACATAATACAGAAGGAGAGATGTCAGGGGAAGAGATATAGATTTGTCTGTCATCAGCATACAGGTGATATTAGAAGCTGTATGAGCTAATTAGTACCCCAAGATAAGAGGTGTAAAATGAGTTTAAAAAAAGACAGATAACTAAGCATTGTGGGACCCCAATAGATAGTGGAAGTGGAGGGATGGATGTGCCAGAGGTATAAACAATAAAGGAATGGTAAGATGGGTAGAAAGTAAATCAGAAAACAACTGTCACGAAGGTCAATTGGGTTAAGGGTGTGTAGGAGAAGAGGTTGATCAAAAGTGTCCTAAGCAGCAGAAAGTTCCATGAGAATGAATATGGAGACATTTAAAGCTTAATATTTATAGATAAATATTCTTTTTTTTTCTTTTTTTAAATAGGGCACTCAATAAAAAAAAATAAACACAAATTTGGGAAACAAATCCTTTGGTGATTAATAAAAAATAAGCCATATTAGAACAAAAACAAAGACATGAATGGTGGATTTTTGGCATGGTTAGAGGTGTGGAAATGCAGGTCATGCTGGATCCCATTCTGTCTGTCTTCTGTAGCTGTCTCCCAAAAATGAAAAAAACAACAAAAGAAATTAGATATTTTTGCATGCATATATTATTTGACTGGGTGTACTTTGTATACCCATTTTCCAGGATGAAGGTGTTAAGTGTTACATAACATGCTATGCAAAACACAGTATTTGCCAGAATACTTACTTTTCGGTTGACCATTTATTTAATTTGGAGTCTAAAAGTGGTGCACAACTACTATTACGCATGAAAACCAAGCAGCAAGAAAACAGTAAGGCATTAGAGGATAATGTATGCTCTGAATCAGAAATGACACCAATCCCTGTGGAGAGTCCATCCACCAGTGGTATGTCTAATCGTGAGCATTCTGTTAGTGTACCTATAAAGAAGGGCCCTTTCAGCAGTTCTGCTGATGTGTGCCTGAACAGCCCGAGTGCAGCCGGTGATACACAAATTGAGGATGCCACTTTGGAATTAGAAGAGGATGAGGGGGAGATTTGTGTAGGCGACGAGGGCGCTAATGATGATGTTGATGATTATGATGCAGACAGATACCAAATTGCCTTTCTCAATTTCTATTTATATTCTAGATGATATAACTGCTGAATTTTTTGGTATTTTCTGCAAGTGGAGGGGGGCCTATAGAGACAGATACCAAACTGGCTTTGTCCATTTCAATTTATATTGTACAGTCTATAACGGCTGAATTTTTTTAGTATTTTCTACAAGTGGAGGGGGGCCTAGAGAGACAGAAACCAAGCTGGCTTTGTCCATTTCAATTTATATTATACAGTCTATAACAGCTGAATTGTTTTAGTATTTTCTACAAGCGGAGAGGGGCCTAGAGAGGCAGAAACCAAACTGCCTTTGTCCATTTCTTTAGATATTTAACTATAAGTGTAGGGTGTAATATACACCCAAAGACGATGGCTGCATTGCCAATATGCATAGATGGAGAGGAGGACAATCTGGTTTGTGTGTAGAATTAATGATGGCATACCAGGAATTAAACTTTTTCATAACTATATAGCTTTACAATTAAATTACTTATCCAAGAAACAGGTGGAGCACTAAATTCGTTTATTTTATGGCCAAAAACATTGATTTTTAAACAAAATTGCAAAACAAAACCAAACAAAACCAAAACCAAAACCAAAACACGCAAGGGCGGTTTGTCAAAACAAAAACCAAAACACGACGGTAATCCAGATCCAAAACAAAAACAAAAACACGGGGGTCAGTGAGCATCTCTAATTAGCAGTCACTGCATCTTTTAAATTTAATTGCATTTTGGACTGATTGTTTACTTTCATTATTACATCCAGCCTATATTTTTATTTTAAAAAAACCTAAGTAATTAACAATTTTTCCTTGTTTGCACCTCCTTTGCTTAGGCATGTGGGCTTTGACAGTTAACAACCTTTAAAATGTGTCTATATATTGATATTTTGATATGATCATGTCACAGACCATGTCAGTTTCTTAGTTATAAAACATGGAAAATTAGTATGAATCTTGTTAGTTTGTAATGAAAACACATTTAAAAAAACACCCCTTGATTTGTAACAGGACAAAGTAACCCAATGGTAAGATCTATTATCCGAGGACAAACTTCTATTTCTGACTACAGTGTATAGGAAGGTCATGAATGACAACAAAAGGTTATTAAGACATATAGTAAAACATTTAGTAAAATTACCAATCAGCCACATGTCTTCATGTGGCCTTGCACCCCCTTGCCTCTCTTGTAATCTGAGCCATGTCCCTGATTGCCTAAAAGTAAAGGAGTCAAGGTTACTCCCCCGCCATTCAGCAACCAGGTCACGAATGAGGAGAGACAGGTCACATATAGCCTGGACATTTATTGAGTGGAAATGCTATCTATTCAAATAAACGGAAGCATTCCCAACCGACGGGACCAAGGCTACATATGTACTATCTACTGCCCCTATGAGGATCGGAAAGCCTGCTATGGTGGTAAACTGCCGCTTTAGCCACACAAGGGGCTCCTCATCGAATGGCAGATGGATAAATTGTGTGATCCGCGACAGGGACGCCCTCAGCACAACCTTCAATACTCGACTGAAGGTGGCCTGGGACATCCCTGCCGCGACTCCCACTGTTGTTTGGAAGGGGCCAGTGGCGCGAAAGTGCAGTAACGCCAACAGTTTGGTCAATGGCTGTACTGCCATTGACCAAACTGTGCATTGGTGCATTGTTTCATCACAGCCTCATCACAGCCTCATCAAAACTACACTTCCCCTGGACAATCATAGGAGAGATATTATTGTTGTCAGCCTGTGGATCTCTGGAAAGCCGGCGGTACTGCTCTAATGCTCGGAAGTTAAATACTCACTGTCACGAACGCGCTCCCAGCTGCCGTGACTTTGGGGTGTTTGCTGTATGAGGTCACACACGATTTTAGCCCGCAGTCTCTCTCACCTATCACACAGGTTCTTAGACCTACGGAATTGCCCCCAAACACAGCACTCTCACACCCCCAGACACTTCAGGTACAGCCACCACCTATTGGGTACGGGCAATAGGACCCCAATATACTGTCCCACACTGGCACACAGGCTTCTAGTTCCACAAACTAGCAAGACTCACACCAGCACACACAGGGTTAACTCTTCACACCTCCAGACTGTTACACAAATGTACATACAAGCACACACAGCTTGTTAATCAAATGTATCAACAAATCACACACTGGCATTCCAAGGGTTTACCTGGACGAGCAATCTCCTCTACAAAGGCTATGGATTATTTAGAGTATCAAGGACGCAATTTATTAAATTTTAGAGTTAATATACAAAAGGTACAGGGCATACAGATAAAAAAGAAAAATAATGAATAAACAAATAATAAATTTGATATAACAAGCAAAAACAGTTTAAAATAAAAGAGATAACCTACAGAGCATTACTTACATATAATAATCTGTATGCCTGGGGCAGGCAGAAATGATGGACAGATCCCCAAAAGTCTGACAATTTGTTCCCTCAGAACACAGATTTTTAAGCAACCTCAAATGGGACGGCATTCACAGGGGCAGCGTGAATGCTAATGTGGGGGCGGAAATGTCTCCTGGGTGTTACCTCAGGTCTGGTCAAACTATTCTTAAGTTTTGACCTGTTAGTAATTCTTCACAGATATATCTCAGAGAAATAACACCCTCCTCAATAACCCGGTCATAATCTCCCGCACGTTTACATATCAAACATAATGGAATTACAACAATATCCAATCTCATCCTGAAATACATGTGTCTATGGCTGTTCCCTATGTAGTTGGTATCTATCTTTCAAGACCCCTTTGTGTTCCCTGCCCCTCAGCACAGAGTGGCATCTAGATTTCTCCAAAATATTAACGATTTAGCCATTTTCCTTTGAAACCCATATTTCCATATATCTTTATAAACAGTCTTTAAAAGCTATCTTTGTCTACAAAGATCTCACCGAGGCATATGGTTCTCCAATTTACACCCAGGTGTTAGTTTGTGTTTACACTACCTATTGAAAGGAAGTAAATAAGCTAGGGAAATACATGATAAAATACAATGGATGTCTGTGATCTGCATATCTTAAGCTGGTCTCAATTACCTCCTCCTGGGCTCATTTGGTCACACCTTTATCTGAATTGAACATCAGGTAAATTTAGGTATTCATGCAAAGATTTATTTGGGTCCTGACATCCAATATTCTATTTCAGCATATCAGATCTATGCTTTATCCTGACACTCACTCCCACTGCTTTTGTGATACACACTGCGGCGGCAGCAGGGTCGGGTGAGCTTGGTTGTCATCCAATTCAGAAACATGTGAGCTGTATAGGCACCTGCTCTTTGCTATATCTACAGCTAAGGAGTGCCAAGCTACTAAGGATACAGAGCCATTGCGACAGTATTATTGAGAATATAACGAGTTTTATTATAAGCGCATATATGTTTATCTGAGACATGTTTATCTGTCCAAGGAGGATTAGACTGATCGCTGTCATTGTATAATTAACAGCCATACACATTTTTTAAAGTCATTAACATCTATACCAATTATATTTTGTGGACACTGGATCGGATTTGTTACAGTTCATATAGGTGGAGCTCTTTACCATCCTTTTCACCATTGGCCAAATTCTCTTGCTACTTTTTGTGACAGCTGTCTACTTTGGACTTTATATTGTAGCGATAAGAGGGGGTTTGTGTATGTTCTATTTTGTGTATGTTCTATTCTATTTGCCAATATTGACCACAGTGCACTGTGCCACTATTATGTCCCTTCAATGGTGTTTATCCACTCAATTGTGTTTTATTATATTCATGTTGGATTTTGTGTTTTAGCCTATTTTAGGTGTATCAACATCCATTTTATTATTATATTGTTATACAGTATGTTTTTTATGATATCATTAAATATTTCTATGGTGATTCGTGACCATTTTTCATGATTCAATATATTATTTATTTTATGATTAGCCTTTGAGATCAGACAGTGTACCTCTAAGACTGATTCTGTCACCACTCCATCGGGAAACACTCACAGATTCTAGGGAATTGGTGAGTCTACATCGGTAGGAAGACTAATACCCAGGGTCCCACCAAGCTGGTGGATAGTTGGCTGAGCATCTGAGATCAGCAAGATACAATGACCCACCTTACGGATCAGAACCCCTGGCCCACTTGGATTGTCAGCTGTGGAATTTATTACCAGGAGTGTGGGCTTGCAAGGACTCTGTACTTGGAGGTAATCTGCTGGGGAGTTTTTACTTGCACTGGAGATTTTCTGACACTTGTTATATTCGGTGGGGGAACAAGTTTCTCCTTGGGGAGCACTGTTTATATATATATATATATATATATATAAAATCATAGAACAGTGGTTCTTATTTTTACTAAGTGTGTGCACATTGTTTAATAAAAGGGATTATTATCTCTTTCCTATCTCCTTTCCTATGTGACCTGTGAACCTAAAAGGACCGGTTATCTAGTGAGCTTTGGTTCCAATCCCGGTGTCCTCACAGACTATAAAGACAAAAATCATACTTACAAGCAGTTCATCCATCATATTGCTAATTTTTGATATTTTGTACGTATCAGGATTCCCAATATAAAAACCACTGAGAGAATGCAAGTGGAACATAGTGGTTTTATTTAACATGAGTTGCATCACAGGTAGCAGAAATCCAGGTAACTTGGCATCAGCTGATCAGCAAGCTGAGAAAGTGTAGTGGTCTGCGAAGATAGTAGAGATGACACAGAGGGTACAATCGTCTGGGGATCGATACACAGGAGATACTGGAAACAGGATGCGATGGTCTGCGAGGCATTACCACTAGACAGTGGAGATGACACACAGGATGCAATAGTTTGCGGACCGTTACACAGGAGATACTGGAGACAGTATGCAATGGTTCTGCAAACCGTTACCACTAGACAGTGGAGATGACACACAGGATGCAATAGTCTGCAGATACACAGGAGATACTTAGCTTTGGCAGGTAGGAAAAATGTCCAAGTACCACAGTGGCCCCTTTGGTGGAACAGTGGTACTGCAAGCTGGATTCCTATAAAGACAAAAGTCCAACATAGCTCTTGGCAGACAGCAACTGCAGGAGGCAGATTGTGACAGTACTAGAGATGTTCACTGACCCCCGTGTTTTGGATTTGGTTTTGGATCTGGATTAAGTTTGTGTTCTGGTTTTGGCAAAACTGCCCTTGCATGTTTTGGATTTGGAGCTGTATTTTTTAGAAAAATTGCTAAAATACACCAGAATCATATAATTTTGTTCTTTTTTTGTTCCTACATTATTATTAACCTCAATAACACTAAATTACAGTCATTTCCTGTCAATTTTGACCACCTCACAGGTCACAATATTATTTTCATACACTTTTGGACAAAGACTGCAGCGAGCTGGTTGGATGCTAAGCGACAGACCAATCACACAAACACACGGCAGTTCATAGCACATCTAGGAAACATTACCACACAGCAGTGGCAGAAAAGAAAAGTGGTGCAAGATGGAATTGTCCTTGGGCCCTCCCACCCATCCTTATGTAAATATTGAAAAGGACATGTACAGTTTAACAAACCAAGCACTCCAGTGACAAGGAGTGCCACTTTTCTGGCTAAAGTGCTTGGTTTGTTTAGGATTCCACAAAACAAGCTTCCAATAGCTTAGCCTGCCTTAAGCCCAACAGTTCTGTCAATGAACTCTACATTATTAAACCATGTCTGCTCGTGCTGCATCTTTAATCTCCTTCTCCTCTGTGGATCCCTCTCATCCCTGAAGAACTGCCAAACTTATGTAGACACAGGAATGGATATTACAACTGGAGTGGCATTAGATCTTCTTCAGACAGACTGTGACACGGAATATGTGGGCAGCATGTAATCCGTCATGTTGGAATACGCTGCATTGGACAGAAATTGAAACCAATATATAGATGGAGTTGAGGAGACCGTACTTAAGTTAAAACGTAACCCACCGGATGAGATCACGTATTTAAGAGTGCTTGTACTTGAGAGATACACTGCGCTTCAGAAGATTAATACTGAGAAGGCCCGGAGGCAGGACGATATATATGTCCAGTTTAAAGAACAGCTAAGAGACCAGAGAAAACAAATGGCTGTGTTACTGGCAACTGCAGACAAAGCTTTGGAAGATGAAGACGAGGAGATTGCCGTCGCCCAGAGCACTCCTATAACATAGTTGGAGACGGTGAAGCCAGTAAAAAACAAAGTATGTGGTCACATGTACAAGAGAGAAGCAATGGAAAGGATGATTGAAGACAAACTTCAGAAGGGTAAATCCGCCAGGTGTCCAAAAAGTGGCTGTGATTACTCTGACATGAGTATATCCAATCTTGTTCCAGAATATGCACTAAAAAAGCCATTGACATTCACAGAAAAATCAAGGTCATCACTGAGCTTCAAATCAGCCCCAGTCCCAAATAAATTAAAATATAGCTAGGTATCTTTGACTTAAAATGCAGGTTACAAAGACTTTGTGCAATACTGATGAAACAACAGCGAAGTGGAAGGTTTGAGTAATACATATACATGTCTATTTAGACATCCATGCTTACATTACTTCTGTAAGCAATGTTGTTCTTTGCTAATAAAACTGTTGTCTTTATACCATTAAAAAAAAAAAATCCCCACCATTCTTTGGATGTTGATTGTAGGATCAGGTGGAGTTGCGGCAGTGGTGACAATGTGACTGAAGACTGGAGAGTGACAAGAACAATGCTACCAGTGTTTCTGTGTGACCAACGGCACTGAGCCCGAAGAGTGATAAGAACAATGTGACTGAAGACTGGAGAGTGACAAGAACACTGCTACCCCTGTTTCTGTGTGACCAACTGCACTGAGACTGGAGAGTGACAAGAACAATGTGACTGGAGACTGGAAAGGGACAAGAACACTGCCACTCCTCCTGTTTCTGCATAAGCAATGGCACAAAGCAATGTGACAGGAGAGTGACAAGGACACTGCCAATCCTCCTGTTTCTGTATAAGCTATGGCACAGTACAATGTGACTGTAGACTTTTAAGAACACAGCCAGCCCTATTATTTCCCTTTCAGCACTGACAATTAGCAATGGCACGTAGACTGTAGACCGGCAAGAACACTGCCAACTCTCCTGTTTCTGGGTGAGCTATGGCACAGTAGAATGTCACTGGAGACTTTTAAGAACACTGCCAGCCCTATTACCGTATATACTCGAGTATAAGTCGACCCGAATATAAGCCGAGGCACCTAATTTTACCACAAAAAGCTGGGAAAAAGTATTGACTCGAGTATAAGCCTAGGGTGGGAAATGCAGCAGCTACTGGTAAATTTCGAAAATAAAAATATTGGGGGGTGGCATCAATGCATTAGATTAATACACAATTTTTTTATTAAATCTCTGTTTGTAAACTAATAAGAGACTATCAGTAAATGTTAATCTGGTGTGGAGGAGAAAGAGGGGTCATTCTTGATGAATTGTCTTGTGACCTTTGAATCTTGGCATGGCCAGATATATGTTTTTCATGGATGTTTCTTACATGTGATGAGTGTTAGTATAAATGTCTTTAAATTAAGTAGAAACATGGCTCAACTGGAGAACAGGTACACAAAATCTCTTTGAGAGAGAGATTGATTTTACTTACCGTACTTACTGGGATTAAACAGTTGGCATACCAAGCTGGAAATTCCGGTTACCCTGGTGTATTGAAGTCCGTTAAAACGACACTACACAAGGAGCGATCATCAGCAGGGTGTCCCCAAAAAGAAGAAGCAGAGTTTGGCTCCTAACTCACCCCCAAGACATAAGAGCCGCCAATACAACAGTCGAGGAAAGAGAGAGAGGTCTTCAGACTATCACTTCCGCAGTGGAACGCATGTGCGTTCCACAGACAGGAAGTTCGGCATTTGGAACGCAAGTTTGCGTTCCAAATGCCGAACTTCCTGTCTGTGGAACGCACATGCTTTCCACTGTGGTAGTTAAGACCTGAGGGACCGGAGAGGTAAGTTCACTCGTGTATAAGCCGAGTGGGGCTTTTTCAGCATAAAAAATATGCTGAAAAACTCGGCTTATACACGAGTATATACGGTATTTGAATTTCTGTTTCAGCAATGAACACTGCCACCTCTCCTGTTTCTGGGTGAGCTGTGGCACAGTAGAATGTGACTGGAGACATTTAAGAACACTGCCAGCCATATTATTTAAATTTCTGTTTGAGCACTCAACACTGCCATCTCTCCTGTTTCTGGGTGAGGTATAGCACAGTAGAATGTGACTGGAGGCTATTAAGAACACTGCCAGCCCTATTATTTGAATTTCTGTTTCAGCACTGTACACTGCCAACTCTCCTGTTTCTGGGTGAGCTATGGCACAGTAGAATGTGACTAGAGGCTTTTAAGAACACTGGCAGTCCTATTATTTGAATTGCTGTTTCAGCACTGAACAATGCCGCCTCTCCTGTTTCTGGGTGAGCTGTGGCAGAGTAGAATGTCACTGGAGACTTTTATAGGAGAGAGGAGGACAGTCTGCGTATTGTCCAGATTTTGTTGGGACATTCCTGATTTTGAGTTACTTTCTTTCTCAGTGAGGACTATGTCCTACTTCACAAGGTTCTGTTTGTGATGGGGGTGCTACATGCATGGGAACTGCCTTTGTGCCCTGGCCTACCTGTGTTTTTGGAGGAACAACCAGTCTATTGTTGTCACGCCCCCTGTGCCATCACACACACGCATTACCACAAGCCCCCTGTGCCATCGCCACCTTTTTATCACCACCACTCTGTGTCCCCTTATGATCACACTGCACCCTCCATGCTGCTTGTACCCCCTTCACCTGGCCCCCCTTCACCACACTGTGCCATGCAGCCCCCCCTTCATCACACTGTGCCATGCTACTTACCCCTCTCCTTCATCAATGTGCCATGCTGTTCCCCCTCTCCTTCATCACTGTGCCATGCTGCCCCCCTCTCCTTCATCACTGTGCCATCCTTCTCCCCTTTCCTTCATCACTGTGCTTTGGTGCCCCCCCCTCCTTCATCACTGTGCAACGGTGCTTCCCCCCAGTCCTTCATCACTGTGGCATGGTGCTCTCCCCCTCTCTTTCATCACAGTGCCATGGGGCTCTCCTCCCCTCTCCTTCATCACCGTGCCATGGTGACCCCTCTCTCCTTCATCACTGTGCCATGGTGCTTCCCCCCTCTCCTTCATCACTGTGCCATGTTGACCCCTCCTCTCCTTCATCAATGTGCCATGGTGCTCCCCTCCTCTCCTTTATCACTGTGCCTTTCTCTACCCCCTCTCCTTCATCATTTGCCTTTCTCTCTCCCCCCTTCCTCTCTCCCTCTTCCTCTCCTTCATCGCTGTGCCTTTCTCTCTCCCCCCCTCTCCATCACTGTGCCTTCTCTCTCCCCCCCCTCTCCTTCATCACTGTGCCTTTCCCCCCCTCTCCTTCATCAATGTGCCTTTCCCCCCCATCTCTTCTACATCACTGTCCCTTTCTCTCTCCCCCTCTCTCCTTCATCACTGTGCCTTTCTCCCCCCACCCTCTCTCTTTCATCACTGTGCTTCTCCCCCCCCCCCCACTTCTTCATCACTGTGCCTTACTCTCTCTCTCTCTTGGCTTCCCCCTTCTTCATCACTCGGTGCTGTTTTCCTCCCCTTGCCTCTCCATTCCTTTACTTACCTTTTATTAGCTTCTTTCATCTCTTCTGTCTTCTGTCTTGGTCCTCTCTGCGCCGCTCCTCACTGAATGTGACGTGATGACGTCATGCCCGACATTCAGTGCGAATGGAGCAGAGAGGAAGGAAGAGGATTTTGGCACCACGATCATATTAGTCTTTTTTAAAAAAAAATACCCAGCTCCCCACACCAATGAAGGGGGCCCTGTCCAAACCCCATTTTTATTAGTGGAGTCTGGATTCATGGGGCATCGAGTAATGTTTGTCTAGTCAACCACTGGCGATGTATCCACTATATTTTAGGCAGTTGCCCCAATGGCTATAAATTCCAACAAAGTGAATACAACATAGCCCATGCACAGCCGAGTGGAGTAAGTTTTTGCAGCTGCCAGAATGCCGACAAAGGTTAGAGCAACGTAAAATTAGCAATTATTATAAGGCCGACAAGCAGTAAATATAGACTTACCCTATAACAGACATCTAGTATCCACTCTTAATTGCCTTTACATGTAAAATACGACTTCGAGAAATCTCTCCAGCAAGAAATAATGTTGGTTCTAATGGCCAGAGTGAGATTGTAGGTTTTAAAGCGCTAATGGTCGGTCCCGCCACCTGGATTACATTATACAGGCGCGGGTCCGACCATTAGCGCTTTAAAACCGACCATCTCATTCTATCCATTAGAACTTTCTAAGTTTTCTCAAAGTCGCATTTTAAATCTGACGGCAATTAAGTGTGGATACTGGATGTCTGTTATATGGTAAGTCTATATTTACTGTTTGTTGGCCTTATACTAATCGCTATTTTTATGTTGCTCAAAGCTTTGTCAGCATTCTGGCAACCAACACAGCCATGGGCTGTACCACCCTGATACCTGTTTCTACATGTGTTGAATTCCTCCAATCAGACATTCCTTTGACATTCTTGCACTCAGCTGCACAGTAAACTGAGCTGGCATCAATAATCAACGTTGATGGAACCTCAGACTAGCGGTGGAGCAGACCAGTATTATACAACCTCTTTCCCCCAATTGTTGTGGACTGCCTGGTATGCTGGGGATGTAGTTCTGCAACAACATGCAGCTTCAATCCAGCTTTGCAGCATTTAGTTATCAGAACCAAACCATTTGAACAAATATAATTTTTGTACATTAAACTTTCTCAGAAGCTTTGGGCACCTGAAGAACATCTATATAAATGACTTGCAAGGAATAATTGCTTACTGTATATGATTAAAAAGTAGAGATGCTCACTGACCCCCGTGTTTTGGTTTTGGTTTTGGATCTGGATTACCGTCGTGTTTTGGTTTTGGTTTTGCCAAACCGCCCTTGCATGTTTTGGTTTTGGTTTTGTTTGGTTTTGTTTTGCAATTTGTTCAAAAAAATTAAATTTTTTTGGGATAAAATAACATAATTTAGGTATTATTTTGTACCTACATTATTATTAACCTCACTAACACTAATTTCCATTCAATTTTGACCACCTCCTAGGTCACAATATGATTTTCATATACTTTCAAAGAAAAATTGCTGCAGTTCTTGCCAGTGATAAGAAAAAGGCCATTGTCATGCCTGGGCATAAGACCAAAAATCCACCTCTTAAGTGTGGGTTATTTTTACACAAATTCTGACAACAGTTGTCTAGCCATTTGTAGCATTTTTAAAGCGACACTCAGTAGAGGTAGGGACCTTAACCATCCGGGATCCTCATCCATGTTACGTAATTTTTCAGCGAGTTCTTGGAAAGCTGTTGGGAAAATCAGAATATTAGGTTAAAAAAAAATAACAACAAGCAGTCCAGCATCATCTGCCTCCCTTCTCTCATCTACATCCCAGCACCTGCAATCTACCCCCCCCCCCCCCCACCAACACCTTCATCATCAATATCCCCAGAACCAATAATTTACAGTTAAACAATCATTTGCAAGAGGAAGCAAGTATGAAATCTGTCACCCAGTCGCAAAGCGGATCACAGACGCCATAAGAACTATGCTAGTATTAGACCAGCGTCCAATGTCCATGATTAATGCAGCTAGTTTTAGACAGTCACTTCTGTCCCTATTACCAAATTCCATCACAACACCATTTTACTAGAAATGCTATTCCTCACCTCTACCAGAAAGTTCATAAAAATGTAATTATTGGGCTACAAAATGCCATTCAACCCACTGTACACTTAACCACAGATATGTGGGCAAGCGGAACTGGGCAAAGTAAAGATTATATGACTGAGACAGTCCACTGGGTTGGTCATTCGCCTTCACCAGCATGGACAGCAGCAGCATGTACCCAAGTAAGTCACATTTTTCAGAAGTAGGCTACTCTGTGTATCAGCAGCTTCACTAAGGGCATACAGCTGACAATCTGTTCCAAAAAGTAAGGGATGTCATTGAAAGATGGCTAATCCTGCTTGGACTCTCCTGAGAATATGTCATTTCTGATTACGACCCCAATATTGTTCAAGCATTACAGCGGGATTGAATTCCATCACATTTCCTGTTTTGCACACACAATCAACTTGGTGTTACAGAGCTTTTAAAAAATGACATGCAGGAGATGCTGTTTGTGTCCGGAAAAATTTAGGGACAATTTCTTTTTTCTGCAACGGCATGTAGGAGAATGCAGCAGCTGCAAGAAGACTAGCATTTGAGGGGAATGTACTTTAGTCCAGCGAAATAGTCACCTGTGAAGAGAGTGCAGACATGGTTAGCTTGAGTCAAGTGATTGCCTTAATAATACATTTTGACAAGGAGCTACAGAAATTTAACGAGTGAAATAAAACAAAGTAAATGTGCTAACTATATTTTAATTGTAAATTTAAATACTTAATTTGCTTCACAAGGATCCAAGAGCTATCAACATCTTGTTTGGATGTATTCTCCTTCAGTTTCTCTGGCAACTGCTTGTTGTACAAAAAAATTGCTTTCCCAAGACACCTAGTGGTGATGCAGATGATTCCGCACAACATTTTGATATTTGCTCTGCTGTAAAAGAATTGCCCAAAAATCGTGACAGCTCTGCCCTAAAATGAACTACTAATTCCATTTGGAAGGCCATTATCGGCAATTACATCATAGTACACAGACTTCTATGATGGTGGGATGAATTAGTATTGTTTGAGGAAGATTATCACTAAACTCTGCCACCTCTCCTGTTTCTGAGTGAGCTATGGTACATTAAAATGTAAGTGCAGATTTAGACCAAGACTGTCAGCCCTATTATTTCTATTTCAGCAATTACAATTAGTAATGGATCAATGTAGCTCTTCTCTTTGGGTGTTACCTATATAACGCAGTAGAATTTATCTGCAAATTCTACAGACAAACCTGCTTGTTTTCCTCTTCATCAATGACTCTTAGCAATTGACCACGCGTCTTTGGGTGTATATTACACCCAAACCTTATTAGTGCAAAATAGGAAAAATACAGTTTAATCCCTGCTAGGCCCTCCACCATCCTTTGCATGTTAATAGTAGGATTGGTTGGAGTTATGGGCAAGGTCACATTTTTTTGTCAAATCCTTCAAACCAGCCCAGATGTCAAACTGTTGTGGTCTGCCACCTACGTCATCCCTGCTTGTGTTTTGAAAGTGCAAATTGGTGCCAGAACCTGACGTGCCAGAACTGCTGCCACTGGTGCCACACTGCTGCCTCTGGTGCAAGGCTTACACAATCAACCGCATCCTCATCAGCGCCCTCGTCGGCTACCCAAATCTCCCCCTCATCCTCTTCTAATTCCAAAGTGTCATCCTCACTTGGTGTGTCACCGGCTACACTCGGGCTGTTCAGGCACACATCATCAGAACTGCTGAAAGGGCCCTTCTTTATGGGTACATTATCAGAATGCTCACGATTAGACATACCACTGGTGGATGGACTCTCCACAGGGATTGGTGTCATTTCTGATTCTGAGCATACATTTTTTTCTTGCAGCTGAGCTTTCATACGCAACAGTAGTTGTGCACCACTTTTGGACTCCAAATTACTTGGTCTTGCTTGGTCACGAGTGACCATACAAGAAGGCTCAGTAACATTTTTTGATCTGCCACTAATAGAGAAAGGTGAAGGCTTCATTCTTTCTTTGCCACTGCGTGTGTAGAATGGCATGTTGGCATTTATTTATTTTTTATCGGCAGTTAACTTTTCTTCAGTTACACTTCTTTTTCGATTCAATACTGTACCTTTTTTTTTGGTGTGTGTTTTTTTCCCCTGATTTCAAAATACTATGTACTTTTACATGGGCTTTATCAGATGACGTACTGGGAACACTACCATCAGGACTGGTGCCAGCATCTGCTTGCTGATTCTGATCATATGTGGACTGCTTTGAATCCACTTTAATGAACCCAAACCACTTCTAGTGCAAAATATTGTATGAGATAGATACTGCTGACAAATATGACTTTTTTGGACAGCCAGAAAAATTGGTGTAAAACACTGGGGAATATTGCACACCCCAAATCAATTGTAGTGCAAACAAATTCTAGAAATACTGCTGACAAATATCACTTTTGACAGCCAGAAAAATTAGTCTAAAACACTGTGGAATATGGGAGACCCCAAAGCACTTGTAGTGCAAACAAATTGAAAAATAAGCCTCCTCTAATCTCCTGTCTTGCTGCTTTAACAAATTGCAAACAGAATTTGATTTAATTATAGAATTGAATAGTTTTGAAATGAAAGAATAATAGAAAGAATAAGGTGTACAATTATTGCTCTGTCCCTGCGCTAATACAGCCTCTGACCTAAACCTGCTCTCTCCCTCTGTCAAATGGCGATGGATTGCTGTGGATGCGGGTATTTATGCTTTTCAAATCTCGCGAGAACCGAGCTCAGAAATACGAATACGTCACGATGACGTTTTGCCTCGATTTCGATTCCGAATGGGCGAGAGAGTACCGAGCCTGCTCGACTCGGTACTCGGATAGGCGAAATTTGGATGGATTCGGATCTCGGGGAACCGAGCCCGCCCATCTCTATTAAAAAGCAACAATTCTGTGTATTACTGGACTAAATAATATACTTAAAACAACCAATATGGTAAATCTGCCCAGCTTGCTGTCATATCCTTTACAGAGAGCAAATATTTCTAAAGTGGTGGTACTTTTTATATAGCATCTAAAAATTGTTGTGGGCATGGCTACAGCTTTATGTGATGGACAGGGAAGAAACAAATACAGTAAAAAGCCCAGGTAAAGCTGAATACTTTATTTTATCTTTATATTTTAAACTACAACATTTAAAAGTTAATATATAGTTTTACCTTTAATAAAACATATCAGTGTCCTTTTCATTTAAATAAAAATGATAGTTCCAAAAAGACTTCTAAAAGTTTAATTCCTGAAAGTTCGTTATACTTTTTCTGCTGTTGTTGCCACACGAGGTGAGAAGTTTGGTACATTCCAGCTTTGTGAAACCGCTGCATTTTACACCTTGTATGTAGCAAAGGCATAAAGCTGTGTAATATGATTTCTGACCAGGCCCAGTAATGTATTAAGCAGCCTTAAGGCCCCGATGCAATATGTACAAGTTTTTATGACTGGGAAAAATGAAACAAACCAATCAACATAAAAAGACCACTACATCAAGAACTAAATCTAGGATGTAAATTATAGATGTAGTTAGAATATTAGTCACTCTGCTGAAAGGCTGAGGATTGTGGGATATGACTGCACTTTGCCATGCTACTCCATTTTCTAACAATAGAGGTAATCTACATAATATACTTTTAATTTAATATAATTGTGTCTTTATATGTTGTATTTTTTTTTTTGCAGGAAATTATATAATAGACCCAAAAGGTTCTATCAGGCTGTATCTAATATGTACCCTGTGAAGCATAGCCCTATGTTCAGATGACTGCATATGGGCAGCCCCACCACCTCCCTGGTGTCAGTGGTTTGGAATTATTAACTTGAATCATTATTTTAATTGTAGAAACAAACCTCTTTTCCCTTTAAGTAAGTCCACAATTTGTGAAAAAATAAAAGTGAAGGCTTTTTTTTGATTTTGAAATATTTCACATAAAAGAAACCAGAATGTTGCAGAAAAAAATACAATATACAAAAATGGCATGGAGTTTATTTTTAATTTATTCATGTTACCAACAATTTTGACCCTTTTAAATTATGTGTATATTCAATGATATAAATCTAACTTATATATACCAGCTGTTTTCCTTTATTATGATTATGCAAAGTATATTAAATATACCAGTATATTATTAAGCAAGTAAAGCAGTAATAATAAGAAGCACACAACTAGCTAAACTTGGACATGCTGCAGTACAACGTCGCCCTCTATCTGCAGGGTGTCTATGTGCTGGAGATTTGGCACACGGTGATTGAAATTGCACACGTGGTTCCCATTCACATTCACTTTGAAATGGTGGGGTTCACAAATAATTTCAAGCTGTGAAAGAGAAGAGACATGGCAGAGACAAAGAATACTTTTTTATTTTAGGTTTTATCATACATTATACTAGGCACATCTACTACAAATACAACATACAAAGTAAAACAGTTTATGGTGGGGCAGCAGTGCTAAAAGTTCAATCTTTACTAAATATGCATGATAAACGCAGAACATCTTCTAAACATCCACAAGGAATTGAGCTGGAGAGTGCAGGGATCTCAGAATTGGGGCTAAGCCTTGGTAAAGCACATTAGTTGTACAAAATAGCCGAGAGCCATGAAATCCTCACTGTACCGAGGACTGAACGCAAAGCAAATACCTTTTAGCAATGGATACATAATAAACTGCTTATATTTTACACCTACTTGTCTATTTGCTATATTGTGCTATTGTTTTCTCTTATCCTGTAAGACAATTGTGAACCTGACAGAACTGAATCTGACCAACCTGGACAATCTCCATGTTAGTTGTAGTTACAGCAGCAGCTAGACCAAAGGAACAAACAAAAAGTATGGACAATCTCACAGTTCCCGATTGCTGCAGCTATGTGGCCAATGTACAGAATGTGATTGGTAAAATTTTAATTTAAAAAGGTCGTTTGCTTACAAGTTGGCAGCATTAGTTAGTGAAATAAATGATTAAATCAGATCTTCACATTCACTGCAATTTTTATGTACTTTTAGGGGAAGATTCAATTAGGAAAAAAAAAATCAACTCATAATGTCCCAGAAAGTCCGCGAGACACTACGCTGTGATTTCTTTGTAGTGAAAGTAACGCTTACTTTTGCTTGCGCCCCATAGAGGTGATAAAGCACAACCACGATGTTATCAGGAACATCGCAACCAACTGAATCTGCCCCTTAATGTATCAAAAACAAATTAAATACATAAAAGCATAATGATTTAAAATGCACCATTTAGATCTCTGCGTCAACACTAATGTGTTGCATTGAGCTGTCCAAAAGGCAGAGTGCTGCTTTAATTTCTCCAAAACTTGCGTGTTTTTCTATTCATTCAGTAGATTAAATCAATCATCAGCAAATGAAACTGCTCACAGATATCTATATGTGTTTTGAGTAATGTTTATTATCAATGCAGTTTAGTCTATCATTGTGCATTTGTAATTAAATGGAGGAATTAACCAGTAATACAAGTTATTAAAAAATGTCCTGAAGTATACGTCAACATTGTAATTAGTGTAATTTAAAATCTCTGGCGATTACCATTAGACTAGCACTCAGTCACTGGACTTACCACAAAGCTTTGCCCCGATGCAAAACACATTCCACAGCTGGGCATTTGGCGCTCTTCTTTACCCCAACTGTTGTTCAGAAAACTGTTTCGTACAATAGTGCACTCATCAAATCTTGGATTAAAATGTAATGCAGTTCCACCACTGAATTTCAGGTTCACGTGAAATCTGTAAACATGTTTTGGAATTGTATGTAAATTTAGGATATTCACATATATTTCTAAAAGAGAAGCACACAACTCTAGGTAACCAAACTACAGCATTTAGTTTACAGGATTTTTAAATAAAGACAACAAATTCTAATGTCCTTGGCAAACAGAATGAATCTTACATAGTAAATCTTTATACATGAAGCTATTAGGACCACTTCACAAACATTTGACATATGAATAGGTCATGCACATTTTAACATTTTAAATGTAGCATTAACATTTTACAATGCAATGGTGGGAACAAACCCATAAAACACCATTGTCAGGCACCGTCCCCGCCGTTCTTCCACTCGGCGGGGACGGACGCCTGTCTCCGCTGCTCAGCCCGGATGGTTGCCGGGCAACAATACAGTCGCGCCCCCCAGTCCTGTCGGGCGCATGCGCACTGGCCTGTCCCGTTGCTAGGCAACTGGACGCTTTTATCGGCACTCGGCGTGCCTGATTCAGCCCTCCAATCCCAGCCTACCTGTCATTATTTAAACCTGGCTCTAGCGCTATTAGGGTGCCAGAGTAACAGGTTCCTGCCTCTAGCTCCCATAGTGTTTTGCTCCTCGTTGTGACCCGGCTTCCTCGACCATTCTCCAGTTTCTGCCTCCCAGTTGTGACCCGGCTTGCTGACCATTCTCTATTCTGTGTGCCCCACTGTGTTCCTGCGACCTTGGCTTGTTTGACGATTCTCCTGGATTCTCCCTCTGTACCACGCATACCGATTGGCTTGACCCGGACCGTCTGACTCTTCTTTCACTACACCGCCAACCGACTAATAGGACCGCGACCTGCGTACCCTGTGCAGCGAAGTCCAAACCTCCTTGCGGGCGTCCCTGGCGATAACCAGGGGTACGTTAGACTCCGCGCCTATCTGCACAGTAGCGCCAATAGTGTTCCTCTCTATTTGGTCCTGACAACCATTTATCCTATTGATAGTACTGTAAATCAGATTCTGATGTGAGAAGTTAATGTAATTTCTGTTCCGGTTTTACTGTAGGTTTCAAAACCTGGTAACGTTATCTTCTCCATTGAAGCTTAACATTGACATACAGTATGTAAATCATAAATCAAAGTGGTCTTATTAGTTACATCTTGACTGCTGCCTACACTCATATCTAACTTTTATGGTTATTATGTCATCTGCATAAAAAGAGCGGAAGCAGGGGCGCACGCAGGGGGGGCTTCTGAGTCTCCAGAAACCACTCCCCTCCGCTAACGAAGTGCCCCACATAGCGGCACTGTACTATACAGCACCGTCACGGACGCTGCCGAAACGGATCTACTGCACATGCGCTCGCATCCTTTTTTCTTGGGCGTGGGGGGAAACCGGAAACCCCCCTTACAATCCTGCGTGCGCCCATGGGAGGCATGGAAAAATAGGGAGTCTGTTGTTTATTAAGAACTCTGCCCAGTAACATTGCTGAGTCTTGCAAGAATCATTTATATAATAATGGCTGGCACATTGTAAAATATCCAAATGTTATACAATATTACCTTAAATTAGATTACCAGCCCCAGTAACAAATTGAATATTTTACTGTATTGCAAAACTTAAATATGGAAAAATAGGTTATTTAACTCTATTTATTTTACAGTGTGCAGACGATTGGTTTGACCTGTGCAGGGAGCTCCAGTGCCGATTTGTGCATACAAAGGACCCGATGCTGACTTAGGAGAAAAGCAAAGAAAAGGAGTAAATTTGCTCCTGGAAAACCATGTTAGAATGAAAGGGGTGCAAATTAATTTATCTTATTGCACGCAAGGACAATACTGACTGCTTTTTCATGTTGCTCACAAATACTTGATAGTTTATTTCTACACTGAAATTTAAGATGATCTAAGACATCCCCTATCCCAACATTTAATCTGTCCGCACATTTTAAAATTACCTACCCCTTCAATACAACATGGTTTTACCAAGGTTCAAATCTGCTCCTTTTTTTGCTTTGCTCCCAAGTCACCCTAAGGCCCAAAGTGAGCACATCCTTTTCCAGCCTTGAAATCCACCCCCACCATAGTAGTAGCCAAATTTAAATGCTGAATAATGATTTTCAAGATGGTCCATCTAGACAATGATCAATTGTTCAATTTTTGGAACAGCCATTCAATTGATAAAAAGAAAGGTTAACACCGTCCACCAGACTATGTCACTGACACTCGTTATACGGATCAGTAGTCCTGCAAACAAGGAAGTATACTAAGTAGCCTTCTTTCAATTACAAAGCAGAGTTTCGTAAACTTTCTAGGAAATTATTATGTGTACAAGGACAAATCCCTGCAATATGTACAAATTTAGATAGTGACACTTTACATTACTGGGAATAATATCAAATAGTTACATTCTGACTGGTTGTTGTTGTTGTTTATCTATGCCACTCAACACCATTCTTAGGAATCTTCAGTGATTGCAGTGTGTCCGTCTTCCCTCTCTACTCACCTACCAAACACAATGTGTTCTCTGTGTCATTCATCTTTATGAGCACACTTCCGAGATAGCAAAATAGCACCACCTCCTGCCTAATGGAGAGGAGTGCAGGAGATCAATGTATGATCTGTTTATTGATGATGCATCCCTGTGCATAGCAAACACAATGTCAAGTCCTTGTCACAGGAATATGGCAAGCTAGGAAAATATGTGAAAAAAATGACACAGAGAAAAGTGAAACGGGAGGTAAAGGTTTTTCTTTTTAATTTACTGTTACCTAAAAGTTGGGAGTCCATGTCATTTGTCTAGTGGAACTTCAAAAAGCAATTTAGGGTCCAAGTCTCTGAAAGCCAATTACTATACAGCATACATAATTCTAACTTCTGCCAAGAATTTTCACTGTCTTTACCTCTTAGGGTGTCCAGAAACAGTTCCTCTGATGACAATCACCTTGGAAGGAAATAGGCCTCCATAGATGTTAGTCTGGTATGGGATCACCTACAGACACAAAAGTTGTGTTTCTTGGTGAAATTACACTTAAAAAAATTACATTTTATTTATGCATTCTCATGAACTGAAACAAACAAAGAGAAAACATAGAAAAATACAATATAAACTCAACCATACAAGACAGACTTTGGCAATATGTTCACAATGCAAGTCAAACCTCAGAGCCTAAACTGTAGCATATCTCCTGAGAGTCAAACCAAGGGGCCCTAATGTTCTAGAATCTTTGGAGGCAATTCCTGCTCATAGAGGTAAGCTAACAGTACAGTAATGTCAGATTTACTACTCTAAGGGAATAGGGGTCAGCAAATCTCCCCTCTAGATAAATGGATTTGCTGGCATATTACAATTAAGCTGTATAAGAAAGTGTGTGACTGTCTGTGTTTTCTCCAAGATGACATGACTCAGAGGAGTTAAGCAATGGAAAACCCAATTGTGTACAGTCTTAAGTTAGACATTATGTAGCAAAGGGCCAAGTCCAAACCAAGTGGAAGAATGTTCTGAAGTAACTTCCCAGCATGTGTAGCTAAAGGCTATAATCTTCACTTGCATAAGACTGTGATGGGCTATGATAAGACGTGTAAAAAGTGGACTGCTATGTCAAACATTTAGATATAAAATAAATATGTAAGAGAAAGTGGGAACTGCAACTTTAGCATATAAGTCTTTAAAAAAAGGGAGTCCTAAAATATGTATATACCGGTATAAATATAAATATATTTTATCCCTGATTTAGCCTAGTAGATAGTCAGTGAATGTTGTAAGTTCAGCAATTAATCTTACATCAGAATGGGGCATTTGGGAAACAAGCCTGCCTGTTAGAGGGGTACAATGACAGCACATTTATCCATACCTTAATCTCTTTATGTTTACTAACCATATATAAACAGCAACTCTGAATGAAGCCAGAGCACCTGTTAAAAAATGGCAGGGAAATCTCTTGAATATTTCTGGTTCCAGGCCATAGGGCTCCATGACAGGACATGAAAGAGTTTATACAGCATTCCCCTCTAGCTCTCATTTCATATTTCACTGATAATAATGATCTATAACTAGATGGCATCTCAGCTAACATTAGATATATTACTACAAAGATGCAGGGGGAGTTCATGAAACAGGCACTTCTCCTCTGACTTGCCATCTCCACAGAAAAAAATCTAAAAATAAATAAAATATATGTAGTAATCTTTACCAGCTAGGTGGCGCTAGTTTGCAATTTTTTTAATCCACTGTGTTTGCAATCTTCTCCAACAGGATTAAAAAAATGTGTAATCCCACCCATCTGTAGCACTTATTGGAGACCTATACCCTGAGAGTTAGATTCCGCCAGACAGGAGCTAGGGAGTGTCCTGTACTACGGAGAGATAAGTTGCTGGCGCAGAAATAAGACCAGCTGGAGACATGACACTGTCATGTCTCTTTAGAGCTGAATTCCTCCACACAGAGGCTCAGAAAAGTTTTATGTTTGAGTTTGTTGTTATTTTAAGTTAGTGTTGTTGTGCTTTACAGTTGATGACTGTCACGAACACGCTCCCAGCTGCCGTGACTTTGGGGTGTTTGCTATATGAGGTCAATACATGATTTCAGCCCGCAGTCTCTCTCACCTATCACACAGGTTCTAGACCTACGGAATCGCCCCCAAACACAGCGCTCTCACACCCCCAGACACTTCAAGGTTCAGCCACCACCTATTGGGTACGGGCAATAGGACCCCAATATACTGTCCCACGCTGGCATACAGGCTTCTAGTTATCCACAAACTAACAAGACCCACACCAGCACACGCAGGCTTAACTATTCACACCTCCAGACTGTTACACAAATGTAAATACAAGCACACACAGCTTGTTAATCAAATGTATCAACAAATCACACACTGGCATTCCAAGGGTTTACCTGGATGAGCAATCTCTTCTAAACAGGCTAATGAATCCGTTAGAGTATCAAGGACGCAACTTATTACATTTTAGATTTAATATACAAAAAGTACAGGGCATACAGATAACAAAAATAATGAATAACAATTAATAAATTTGACATAAGCAAAAACAGTTTAAAATAAAAAGGATTACATTCAGATTTGCACTTACATGAATTGCATCTGGCCAAGGGGAATTTGGCTAGGAAGATGGACAGCTTATCAATGTAACTTGATTTCCCCAGAAGTCTGACAGTTTTTTCCCTCAGAACACAGATTTTTAAGCAAACTCAAATGGGACGGCATTCACAGGGGCAGCGTGAATACTAATGTGGGGGCGGAAATGTCCCTTGGGTGTTACCTCAGGTTTGTTTAAACTATTCCTAAGTTTTGAGCTGTTGGTAATTCTTCACAGGTATATCTCAGAGAAATAACACCCCCCTCAATAAACCGGTCATAATCTCCCGCACGTTTAAATACCAAATATGATGAGATTACAACAATATCCAATCTCACCCTGGAATACATGTGACTATGGTTGTTCCCGGTGTAGTTGGTATCTATGTTTTAAGACCCTTGTGTGGTTTTTGCCCCTCAGTACGGAGTGGCATCCAGATTTCCCCAAAATATGAACTATGACAACATTTTCCTTTGAAGGTCATATTTCTATATACCTGCATAAAGACCATGTAGATTTTTATACCAGAGTCTCCAAGATTTGCACCTAGGCATCTGGCTCTCCAATTTACACCTAGGGGCTAGCTTGTGTTTATAACCCTATTGAAAGGAAGTCAATTAGCTAGGGAAATACATGATCAAATACAATGGGTGTCTGTAATCTGCATATCTAAAGCTGGTCTCTTCACACAGGGTTTGCCTAACTCAATTACCTGCTCCTGGGCTCATTTGGTCACACATTTATCTGAGTTGACAATCAGGTTTATTTAGGTATTTATGCAAAGATTTATTTTGGATCCTGACATTCAATATTCTATTTCAGCATATCAGATTTATGCTCTCATCCTGACAATGACAATTAATGTTAACATATGTTTCAAGCTCTAAATTACCTGGTGGGGACCCGTGTTTTGCGCCTAAACACTCTCCCGTCACAATAATTAATACACATATATATATATATACACACACATACATATATATACACACACATATATATATATATATATATATATATATATATATATATATATATATAAATATATATACACACACAGGGGAGGCAGCTCATAGGAAGTGTGTGGGGAGGCAGCTCATTGGAAGTGTGTGTGGTCACTGTGATATAAAAAAAAAGTGTAAGGGGTTAAAAACAGGAGGGTCAGGACCTTATCTAAAATCAGGAGATGGACTCTACCTGTTTGCTAACTATTGTTCCAGCAACTCTTCAACACAGTCTGGGGAATTGATGAGCATACATCGGTTGGGAGACTAATACCCAGGGTCCCACCAAACTGGTGGAGAGTTGGCTGAGCGGCTGGGATCAGCAAGATACACAGACCCACCTTAGGAATCAGAACCCCTAGCCCATTTGGATTGTCAGCTGTGGATTTTATTACCAGGAGTTTGGGCCTGCTGTGTGCTGGGAAGTAACCTGCTAGAGACTTTGTTGGGGAGTTTTTACTTGCACTGGTGATTTTCTGATACTTGTTATATTTGGTGGGGGAAAAAGTTTCTCCTTGGGGAGCACTGTGGTATTTTACTAAGTGCGTGCACTTTGTTTAATAAAAGGGATTATTAAAGGGATTATTACCTCTTTCCTGTCTCCTTACCGGTGTGACCTGTGAACCTAGAGGACCGGGAATCTAGTGAGCTTTGGTTCCAAACCTGGTGTCCTCATATATATTTATATATATATATATATATATATATATATATATACACACACACACACACACACTATTGTTTCTGGCCCCACATAGTTGGAAACAACCGTGGAACAGTAGTTTTTATTTTTGAACTGACCATGTTTCCCTATATGAAGGTCCTCACATAGAAGTATAATCCATTATACTATCATACTAATTGTGTGGTCTTGAAGGTGTGAAAACACTGCAGGCAATCTGGGGATAAGAACCACCAGAGTGGGCAAGCAGAGGGTGACACCAGACACTACTCTCTATAAAGGGTTAGGAAGGGCAACATAAAGTGGTAGTGGTGGCTTCTGTTTCCCACTCTTACAAACATCTCTCTTTAATTGCCAGTTAAAGAATATAATCTCGAATGGAGACTATCTCCATCCTAGGTATTATACGAGTTGGAGGTGCAAGAGAGCCAACTTCCCCTGGTCTCTGGCAACTGGATATGGTCTACTAATCCTGGAACTTTTTCCTTCCCATAGTAGAGAAAAAAAAGCAAAGGGCTAAAAGTACCTACGCACTTTGAATATAGATGTAAGGGAGTTATGAAAGATATAAGTTAATGTAGGTAGGATTACTCTTGGAAACATATTAACCTAGCCCAGAAGATTTAGAGGCAACACTGGACATTTTCTGGCCTGCTATAAAGAGGCAAATCTACGTAATGAAATGAGTCCCAAACCTAATTCTTAGTAGCACCTCCAGTAAGTGCATCTAAATCTGAATTATACTATGGAAGTGAAAGCCTTAGATGTATCTAGGGAAGCCACAAAACTAGACCCATATTTAATTTTTTCAAATAATGCTGTTCAGGGTTACTTGTTGAATATGTTAACAGCACAAAAGCAAAACTTGTGGAATAGTATTAAAGAAAGGCAAAGCTCACTCTCACACAACTTCCTGTGTTAAAGTTACTGTAAATTAAAAATACCAAAAGGAAAAATACATGTACTCACATAATTTGGTGCTTGAAATTGGGCAGAAGGAAACTGGTTTGGCTGCAATTAAAATAAATCTGTAAGTCTGTAAACTTTGGTGAAATGGAAAATAAAAGATACCAATATATAAATATTTTTCTGGATTGCTACTGCATTAAAAACATAAATGATTGTGCTACTTTAAAAAAAAGTCAGAAGAGTGTCCAAACATGTAATCCTTTTTATCTTTGAAAGCACATCTGCCCTTAATTTAATTTCATTAATATCACCATCACAACCTGATGTGCAAAGACATTAACAGGGTTTTCCTAGGATAAGCCGATATATTTAATATTGAGCTGCTTAACCACCTACATTTTACTCACCTGCTTCTTCTGCTATCTGGAGCCCCTGGGGGCTGCTCCATGCAGCCATTTTTCCATGGTGCTTCAGCCCCAGCCAAAAAAAACAGTGGCGATTTTAAAGTGGTGAACTTAATAGTTTTGCCCACTCTATATTACAGAGACAGAGGGAAAAACAGCTGCATGGATAGAAAGGAGCAGGCCAGTAAAAGGTAGCACTTAGTGGGTAATGCGGCTTTATATAGACACACTGGGCCTGATTCATTAAGGAAAGGAAAGCAAAAGAAAATTTGTAACTTTTCACCTTGGCAAAACCCTGTTGCATTGGAGGGGGGAGGTAAATTTAAAATGTAATGGTAGATTTATAGTTCCCGTAGGGCATGTCCTAGGTCAACCTTCAATTTCAGTGTACAAATAAGCTATCAAGTATTTGTGTGCTACATGAAAAAAAAGGCAGTATTTAACTGTGCAAAATAATAAACTAATATGCACCCCTTGCATTGTAACATGGTTTGTCCAGGAGAAAACTTACTCAAATTTTTGCCTTACTTTCCTTACTGAATCAAGCTCACTATACTATGTATGCAGCAAAACATACACAGACTTACCAAGTACACTTTAATGCTCCCAACATATTAACACTGAAAAGTGGCTATGCTGACTAAACTAGTTTATCTATATATAAAAAAAAACAAAACACTTTTATACTGGAGCAGCACCAGAGCCGGATTTTGGCCTCATGGGGCCCTAGGCAAGAAACTGGTTTGGGCCCCCCCTCCCTGAAAAAATCCATAGACCCTCACACACACACAATACAAATACGCTGGCCCCTCACACACACACACACACACACACACACAATACAAATACGCTGGCCCCTCAAACACACACACACAATATAAATACGCTGGCCCCTCAAACACACACACACAATATAAATACGCTGGCCCCTCACACACACACACACACACACACACAATACAAATACGCTGGCCCCTCACACACACACACACACACACACACACAAAATACAAATACGCTGGCCCCTCAAACACACACACACACACAATACAAATACTCTGGCCCCTTACACACACTACAAATACTCTGGCCCCTTACACACACAATACAAATACGCTGGCCCCTTACACACACACACACACTACAAATACTCTGGCCCCTTACACACACACAATACAAATATGCTGGCCCCTTACACACACACACAATACAAATACGCTGGCCCCCCCCACACACACACACACACACACAAACACATAATACAAATACTCTGGCCCCTTACACACACACAATACAAATACGCTGGCCACACACACACACACACAATACAAATACTCTGGCCCCTTACACACACACACACACACACACACACACACACACACACACACACACAATACAAATACTCTGGCCACACACACACACACACAATACAAATACTCTGGCCCCTTACACACACACACAATACAAATACGTTGTCCCCTCAAACACACACACACACACACACACACACAATACAAATACGCTGGCCCCTCAAACACACACACACACACACAATACAAATACGCTGGCCACACACACACACACACACACAATACAAATACGCTGGCCATACACACACACACAATACAAATACGCTGCCCCTCACACACACACATAATATAAATACAATGCCTGCCCACAAACACAATATGTACATAATATAACAATTTTACATACCTTTCTATTGCCTTTTTCTCTTCTTTTCTGTTCTTCTTGTCTTGTATTCTTCTTTGTGGCGCTGCCGCTGCTCCTTGCCTCACTGAAAATGACGTTGGGCGTGATGACGTCACGCCCAACATTCAGTGGGAGTGAGGAGGAGAGGAAACTGCCGGGAGCACCCACGCGATCAGGCAAATATTTTTTTTTCTTGTTTTTTTCTTTATTAATTCGGTCGCAATTTTTTTTTTACTATGCCGGCGGACAGAGAGGGGTGCCAGGCGGAGGGGGGTGCCCCTCCTCCTTGCCTACCCCGCTCACCGTCAGCTCTGGGGGGCCCTCTGGGGACCGCTAGGCCCTAGGCAGTTGCCTAGCGGTAAATCCAGCCCTGAGTGGCACACAGGACGACATAATCTCAGTTTGAACAGCTCTAGAAAGCATAGAAGCTTTGTACAAAATGAATTTATATTGTATGATCAATTACAAAATCTACTGTGAAGTAAACTGATTGGTAGGCAAATACTTACATTGTGCATTTGTGCAGCACCAAATGCAGCACCAAAAGGCTGAGGGGGGAAGAATCCCTAAAATACAAAAGTTTAATAGTATCAAGAAACATAAATATTCACTTATTAGTTCTAAAGAAACAATTGAAAGTATACTATGATATACCGCAGGAATCACTAAATAGAATTCTTAATGGGCCAACTAAATTTAAATATACATACATATAGTAATGCTTACCCCTTGAGATTGTATATCAATACATGCAAGTGTAATGCAGCCATTTATTTCTAAAGTGTTGACTCGATGGATAGGAATTCTGTGATGATATTCCAAAAAGTGATTTCTATTCACAGAAACCTGAAAGGAAAAATACATTTTAAACAGAGACAACACCCAAGATGTTTGTTAGTATTGTGAAATATTAAAGTGGTTCACCGTAGTATATATTATAAAGTATTGTAAGGTTCCCACCATAATATATTGTAATGGGAGGTGCACAAACTATAACACTGGTTCTCTAATCCCCTCTTCACTAGCTTTCATAAATGCCCCCAAATGTATCTTGTTCAGCATAGATCAGGGCAATTAGAAGAAAATATAATGCACCTAGATTGTGGATTATTTTCTGTTAAACTAAAGGGTAAGTAAACTGCATATGTGGACATTAATTCTTAATGAAAGTCAAATTAAAAAATAGTGAGCATTAGTGTGAAGACAACCACTCCCAATTATCCTCATGTAATCAACCATTAATTAAGGCACCCGCTATTGACACATTAACATAACAGATACACATTTCATTATAAGAATAAAGTGGTAACATAACAGGCTCTGTTAGTACAGTTGTCTCTTTGTCTGAAGCGGCTTTATCCACCTATGTAGTTTGTATATGTTTTTTTACCATGTTAAACCCTGATAAACAATGTTTATTATTATTATTATTAATAGTAGTAATAATAATAATAATAAGCAAGCAGTATATAGTGTTGATTGCAATTACAGTATGAAACCTGTTCAACGAGATTTATTAACATATTAAATTACAGCCTGTGTTTCAGTGCATCCCAGAAAATGTATCAAAACTTGTAGGGTCTATAGCAAAATACATTTAAACAGAGACAACACCCAAGATGTTGCCAGGATCAGGGCCGGTGCTAGGGTCCATGGCGCCCTAGGCAAAATTGGCGCCCTCTCCCCCCCCCCCGCAAAAATCGGCGCCCTCCTCCCCCCTCACCCCGTCTTTTCTTACCTTGTCTCACCACCGCCGCCTCTCTGCTCCGTCTCCTCCCCTCCACTCACTGACACTAATGAGTGGAGGGGAGGAGACGGAGCAGAGAGGCGGCGGTGGTGAGCAATAGCCTCTTCCCCCCCTCCCCAGGCATCTGAATGCTGTGCGGTGGCCGTGACAGGTATGATCAGCAGTCGCCGCACAGTTTTAAAATTAATTTCCAGTTCTGTGGCGCCCTCCAGGCGCCCTCCAGAGCCCGGCGCCCTAGGCAAGTGCCTAACCTTGCCTAATGGGAGCGCCGGGCCTGGCCAGGATTGTTAAATATTAAAGTGGTTCACCGTAGTATCTAGACAAACGTATTGTAAGGTTCCCACCATAAAACATTGTAATGGGAGGTGCACACACTATAATACTCTCTAATCCCCTCTTCACCAGCTTTCATAAACGTCCCCAAATGGATCTTGTTCAGCATAGATCAGGGCAGGGAGAAAAATAAAGGATGCTGCACCTAGATTGTGGATTATTCTCTATTAAATTAAAGGGAACATAAACAAAGTAGCACATTTCTGTGGCAAATTCACAAATGCAGTGTGTTTATTTTTTAAAATTATGTACTTTTGAACAATCAAACAAATAAAAGTAATAAATAGCCAATGTACTTTGCTTGCAAGGATCACCTACTTTATAGTCATGGCTTGTAACCAGGATCCGGATTTCGAAAGCCTGTCCTCTATGAAAAGGCAACTCGTGTTTGTTTTCTTCCTTCCCCCAGTTCTGGTGTTCCTTGGTGTTGCAGACAACAACACCACCATCAAAACGTGGATTTAAGTGGAAAGCAATATCATCCTTTCCTGAACTACCACACTGGAAGTTCACAGCAAATCTACAAATTGATAACATAAAATTAACTGCAGAATATATCAGAAATCTTAAAGGCAATGTATAACAAACTAAAGATCAATTCACTTACAAATCGTTAAAATAAAATTAATCCAGTATCTATAATGTTCGTACAACCTCCCAGTTGCTGCTGATGTTGACCCTCGACAGTCCTGAGAAAGAGGAAGGTGATTGATTGTTATCTCCCTCCTCCCCTTCTCACCCATGTGTGTTTTTTCAATAAAGCTTGTGTCTCCCCCTCCCTTACCCCCCTCCAACCCATTCCCCCATCACTGTTTGAAGTTTTGTTGAATGTCTTGCCTTAATTTATGCACCATTCCCTATGTATGTCTCTGTCTCTCTATAAAGTTTCGGGTCTGTGATCCCCATCACCTAACCCTCTCACATACAGTCCCCTCACAACCATTGCTTATTTGAAACGGTTATGCCGTTTAAGTTTTGCATGGTTAGTGCAGTACTTGTGTATAGTGTAGGCTGTCATATCTTGTACATTATGTCTTGTATTGTATAAAAATGATGAATGATTATGTTTCACAGTCTATTATGCTTTCAGCTACGCTGCGACACACTACAATTGAATATAATGTATCTTATGTATTGTAGCTTTATACAAATATACTTTTTCAATCAAAAAACGATCAACTTTTCATTCGCAATACTGTATTTATGTTCCTTTATCAAGTGTTTTTGTTTTGTATTTAGGTTTACAGTGATAGCCTGTTACTATGTCTATAAACACTCTAAAGCACTTATGTGTAACAGGCGGTCCGTGGCCCTCAAGTGGCCACAAGCTTTAACCTGCAGTCTCCAGCTCCTTACTGGTTTATGTCCATGCTCCGACTGCTCGTTAATCAACTGCCTATCATCACTGATCATATGAATTTATTTTCCTATGTACTGTTTATTGTATGAATGCTAAAATTTGTTAATTGAGGATTCCATTCAAAATTAAAATTCTGTGTTTAATGTGTTATGCTTTTCAAACATGTTTTATTATGATACAAGTTATCCTTTACAGTGCTGATAAACTTAATAACATTAATTAAAAAAGAAATGATACTTTGTTGCATAAATAAAATATTTTATTGATACAATTGTAAGCTGAACATTACACAGATCGTTATATTTCAAATTAATTTCTAGTTCATCTATGAGATTCTCTTCCTTAGCAATAAATACACTTATTTGATTATGCAACTATGAATAATGGGATTTTTATACTTACGTAAAATATGTTTCTCTTAATCCATTGGGGACACCGGGACCTTGGGGTATAGGGTAGGACAGGCGAATGCTGGCTCTTTAACTTTTAGTTAAAACTAAAGCTCTGGCTCCATCCCCTCTATACCCCACCTCCTGCTAGAGGCCAATCTATGTGTAACCAAGCCCGCAGAAAGGGAGATAGAGAGAACCAAAGAAAAGAGAATAAACTTAACACACAACATTCTCTTAACAATCAAACAACATGTCAAACAGAAGGAAAAACCAGAGCATTAAGGGTGGGCGCCCGGTGTCCCCCAACGGATTAAGAGAAACTGATTTTACGTAAGTATAAAAATCCCATTTTCTCTCACATCCCTTGGGGGCCACCGGGACCTTGGGGACATCCTAAAGCTGTCCCACGGGAGGGAACGCTCAGAAGGAACGGCCCGAAGCACCTTTCTCCCAAAACATGCATCCCTAGAGGCAAACACATTAAATCTGTAAAACTTTGTGAAAGTGTGTACAGAAGACTACGTGGCCGCTTTACACAATTGTTCACTGGAGGTACCATGGTGGGTCACCCAAAAAGCACTTACAGATCTTGTAGAATGCGCCCGTAGATTATCTGGAACAGGCTCCCCAGCCCCGTTGTAAGCCTGGCGGATAACAGCCGTAATCCACCTTGCAATGGTCACCTTAGAAGCTGGCCAGCCTCTTTTGTGTGCATTGTAAAGAATCAAAAGGTCCCCAGTTTACATAACTTCTGAGATCTTCTAACATAAATTCGCAAGGCACGAACAACATCAAGATAACAAATAGAGTCATCGTTATCGGAAGACGAGGAATCAGTTAGAGCCGGGATGACAATATCCTGATTCAAGTGAAACCTAGAGACAACCTTAGGAAGGAAGGAGGGCTTAGTTCGAAGAACTGCCCTATCCTCATGAAAAACTAGCAGAGGAGGCTTGCAAGACAAAGTCGCAAGCTCTGAAACTCTGCGTGCCGTAGAAATGGGCAAAAGAAAAAACGTTTTCAAAGTAAGAGATTTGAAATCTAGAGCATTCAAAGGCTCAAATGGAGGATGCTGTAAAGCCCTCAACACCAAATTCAAATCCCATGGCGGAACCGGAAGAATATAAGGAGGTTGAACATGGAGAACACCCTGAATGAAAGTTTGAACATCAGGTATAACAGCAAGTTTTCTTTGAAAGAAAATTGAAAGAGCTGACACCTGACCCTTAAGAGAACTAAGACGCAAACCAGCATCCAAGCCATCCTGCAAGAACCTGAGTAACCTGGCCAGAGGAAAAGAAGATGTAGGATACCCCTTCTTTTCGCACCAACCAATATATGTCCTCCAGACTCGATGATATATTCTGGCTGAAGCCGGCATTAGAGCATGAAGCATGGTCTGAACCACCCGACTTGAAAACCCCATTAGCTCTGAAGATCCTGACTTCAACAGCCACGCCGTTAAAGCCAGACGATGTAAACCTTGATGACAAAAGGGACCCTGGATTATTAGATCTGGGCGTATTGGCAACCGCCACGACCGACCTCCTGCCATGAAGAGTACGTCGGTGTACCAAGCTCTGTGAGGCCAATCCGGCGCTACTAGAAGCACGGGAACACTCTCTCTCTTCACCTTTTTCAGTACTCGTGGAAGCATGGCTATCGGAGGAAAAAGATACACTAAGCGGTACTTCCAAGGGACGGACAATGCGTCTACTGCGACTGCCCCAGGATCTCTTGCACGGGAACAGTAGCGGGGAACCTTGTGATTCAACCGAGATGCCATCATGTCGACATCTGGTTGACCCCATTTCACCACCAACTGTTGAAACACCTCCGGATGCAGAGACCATTCCCCTGGATGCAGAGTCTGCCTGCTTAGGAAGTCTGCTTCCCAATTTTCTATTCCGGGAATGAATACGGCAACGAGTGCCAAAACGTGAGCTTCGGCCCACAGAAATATCCTGTGAGTCTCCCTCATGGCCAACGGACTCCTGGTGCCGCCCTGATGATTGAGATATGCTGTGACATTGTCCGATTGGATCTTTACTGGCTTTCCCTTTCTTAGAGCGTGAAACACTGCGCACAGTTCCAAGACATTTATTGGAAGCTTGGACTCCTTGTGAGTCCAAAGCCCCTGAAACTGAGCCTGAAGACATACAGCCTCCCAACCCCGAAAGCTGGCATCTGTTGTTATCAGAATCCAATTCCAAATTGAGAACAAGCGGCCCCTGGTGAGAGTCTGCCTGTGAAGCCACCAGATCAGCGACTGACTCGCCAGTGTCGAAGTCAGCAAATTGGATAAAGTAATTTCAATTAAAGTCGAGCAAACTTGGTTGTCTTTGTCTGAAAAGATGCGTACGGTACGCTACGACGTACAAGGTCACGCTACGGCGTGAAAGGGCGTACGCATCCACTACACGTGGCAGCAACAGTAATTGGTCTTTTACCATACATTCGCACAAACACGCATACTTATAAAATAGTACACATTAATGGTAGTTGCAACACATAGTCAGTTATGTCGAAATATAGTAGTATTTATAGGTTATATGAAAGTTACATGCATAATAAATGAAATATACGGAACAGGTTGAAGGAATCATAACATGAGTGGTATCATAATAAACCTCTTTACATTTCCTACTGTTTGGTTCACTCTGCGAAGGAATCGCAGAGTGCATACACAAGTTATGAATGATAGGGAATTATGAACTACTTAAGACTAAGGAATCTTGGTGGGAAGAGCCGAGCATACCCCCTGGAGAGGTGACCCCCTCCTTTGGATTCCTTAGGATGAACTAGCCAATGATTGACAACCCCTTGGACCTTCCTGAGACCTGGACCAATAGATGCAAGCTATACCACCTTCATTGTATTACTGTATTTCTGTGTGTATATAAGCAGCAGCTTCACATCTAGTGTTCAGACATATTGTCCCTAGACTTCAGGATTGAATGACTGCACACTGGATCCAGAGCGCCTGCGATAAGTAACGGCTGTATTTATTATCACTTCGCTTGAGCATATTATTCTACTATTTGCGAATAAATCTTTGTGCGTTGGAAACACAAATTGAGGTTCGACAATCGTTATTGGTTAGCGACAAAACGCACATAACACCAGATTGTGATGAGATTTGTTCCATTGCGACAGAAATTGTTGACTGAAACTGCCGTGCATGGAACTGAGTAAACTGAATCGCTTCGAATGACGATACCATCTTGCCCAGAAGCCTCATTGCAAAATGAATGGAAGGTCTCCTTGCCACCAACAGAGATTTCATCACCCTCTGTAAAGCTAGAATCTTGTCCTGAGGAAAGAATACCTGTCTCAGAGGGGTATCGAATAGGACACCTAGAAACACCATCCGCTGGGATGGGATCAACTTGGATTTTTTGACGTTGATAATCCAACCGTGCGACTCCAGTGTCTGGATTACTACATGAATATGCAACAAAAGCTTCTGAGAAGAATCTGCCTTTGATCCCATAAGGAAAAGCTGGGAAAATAGGGGAAAGGGAAAAACCGCTCCGCACTAGACAACAACCAAGCTCACTCCTAAATAAACTTTACTATGTGAGGGGGTGCTAAGGTCATATATATAGCATATGGATATGAAGAGAGAACAGAATCTTGACCTATATAGCACTCCAGGTATAAAGTAAATAGTCAATTAATACTAATATTTTATTGATATGCATTAAAAAGTATATGTATAGGTATACAACTTGTTAAAAAAGCGAAATATTAAAAATAATAGGGTTGAAAAGAGTAGATTAAAATTAGTGTAACCCTATGGTGGAGCCAATCATTAAAGTACTAATAATAAGGGAAGGTCTGCCAAGTAGAGGTCCCTTTCACATGTATATACAGGATAAGTAAGATGAAAGATAGTCAAGGAATATAAACCAAGTTATGAAATCCTATAGTATGGTAACAATATTACTTTCACCAAAACACTATTCCTGTTATGTCTATGTGGACTCTAGATGGCAGTAGAACATGTAATTCTTCCCTATAATGTTGTTCCACTGGAGAGTATCCCTCTGTTATAAATGTATCTAGATCATAACCATAAACGGTGCCTCAAATACTAGGTAATCACAGACAAACAAATCGTGTATGACGTGGCCTTACTTAATTGGAAGCTATGTTGTAGCTCCTATATTTAATCGAATATATGTATTCCCTTACAACATATGATAATGGTTTCAGGGAGACCACTCATTCATACAGCATATGTTATTGCTTTGCCAATAGACTAGATAGTGCAGTGACAAATCTAATTTTACACTTGTAGGCAAAGTGATTTTCCCAGTAGTAAGTAAACGCCGCACTAGAATTTGATATACACTTGTAAAGAGAAAGATATTTACTCTAACAATAGATTATTCCTTGCAGCGTTAAGACGCCATGATTGATATTGTTGTGTACTTGTAAGCAAAAAGATTTACTTTATTAATAAGTATATGTATTCCCTTATAACATATGGTAATAGTTACAGGGAGACCACTCATTCATACATCATAAGTTATTGCTTTGCCAATAGACTGTATAGTGCAGCGACAAAGCGCCATATTAAATCTAATTTTACACTTGTAGGCAAAGAGATTTTCCCAGTAGTAAATTGTATAGTACAATGACAAAACGCCGCACTAGGATTTGATATACACTTGTAAAGAGAAAGATATTTACTCTAACAATAGATTATTCCTTGCAGCGTTAAGACGCCATAATTGCTATTGTTGTGTACTCGTAAGAAAAAAGATTTACTTTATTAATAAATGATTCTATTCAGCGACAATCCGCCGCATTAGATTCTATTATGCTTAAAACAGAGAGATTCCCCCTATCAGTGGGTGGTTAGGTACAGCGGCACAGCGCCGTGATTGGCCCCGCCCACTTCCGGGTTTGACGTCACCTAATGTGACGCTAGTCCGACGTACGTTTCGCTTAGAAGCTTAGTCATGGAATTACTGGGTTACTAACAAGGGGTTGGTTTTATACCGCTTCTGACCAATCATTGTTTTGGAAATACATGACGTATGCTTCTAGACTCCATTGAAACTACTAAAAAACTGTGTGACATAAAATTCTAAGGCAGATGCCATCGCTTACATTTTCATGAGGGATTCCAAAAATTCCAGGTATCGGTATATACTCATTACTAATTACAAGTGATCCAAATAGTTATAAGTTATATTTTGAGCATCCATGGAGAAATATATATATATATATATGAAGTACATTGCTGGTTGCTCAAGATGGACTGTGACCTTATATATTATAAAGACTAATAGAAACCGAGATGTCTGGTGATCTTAATATATCATAAGCTTCAAAATAAACCTGAATTTGTTAGAAAGTATATATACATATTTAAATTGTATATATTATGTTATTCATAATATATTATTATGTCTCTTTATTTTTGGTATTGTTATTTTTTATTATTTATTTATTGTTTATTTTATTATTATATGTTTTGTGTTTTTTGTTGTAATTTTTAATTTTTAGTTATTTTTTTATTTTTTTCTTATTTTTTATATTTTATATTTTATTTATTATATATATAAATTGTATTTTATTAATTTAATAATTCATATTTTATATTATTGTTATTTATTCACTAACATGTTTATATTTCAAAAATAAAAATATACAATAACCAATTTGTGTATTTTTTGTTTATTATTAAGTCTCTTCTTTGTGAATTAGGTGATTACAAAACGAAAAAAAGGGGATGTGTGTAGTGGTACATGGATATACTGAGTAAGTGATCAGATAGGGATCTCCTTAAATTAAAAGAGAAAGAAGAGAGAGAGAGAGAGATCTCTTATGTGCCTGTTCTATTTGCGTGAAACAAACATGACACAGATAAGTATCTGTGATTATATAATAAAAAATAAGTGTATGTGAAAAGAGATATACTAATTAAGGACCATTTACTGGTCTGGAAAGGTGAGTGAAAAGGAAGAAAAGCAATAGAAGCTAAAAAAATTTACCAGTTAACCCATAAAATGGAGGGAATATGACTGAAATGTCCTTATGTTAATATCTGTATATGTGTATATACATTGTCTATCCAAATTAGGCTAAAATAAAATAAATGTAGATCAAAGTTGCTAAACAGGGTCATATTAAGCTTAATTAAGGGATTGATAATGGTAGGTGTCCTATGAGTCTTCATCTATCAAATATGATAGCATTGATACTCAAAAACCAAATTATTAGGGTAAGTAAAAAAAAATTTTTGTTTTACTCTAAAGTAGTCTTTATCATATATTAAAGGTCTTGAGAGGTATGGATAATAGTATTCTCATTACTTCTCCGGTATTGAGGTTATCTCTTATATTATAGGACATTGAGATGTATAATATTTGTCCAGAAGATCAGCTGATATTTTAATAGACCATCCTACAAAAAGCTAGCATAGCTAGTATTCTCATTGAGACCAAATGGTATTATGGAATTTAGGAGAAATATCCACCTGCTCTCTCTTTGTAGGAGCTGTTTAATAACATTGCCCCCTCTTATACCCATCTTAACCTGTTCAATACCAAAAGCCTTCATATTTTGTGGATTTCCTCCATGTTCATGTAGAAAGTGTCGTGCCACTGATGTTAGTTGTTTGAACTTGTTTTTATCTGTGGCTGCATTTCTAATTGAACCAATGTGCTCCAAAAGTCTATTTTTTAGCATTCTGCTGGTCATGCCAACATAGATCTTACCACACGGGCATATCAGAACATATATCACACATTTAGTAGTACAATTGATAAACTGTTCAATCTGATGTTTGTTACCATATTTGTCAAGAAAGTCTGTAGTCTTTGTCATGTATGAGCATGCCTTACAATGACCACATTTATAGGATCCTTTCACAGATAAAGTTGTGCCTTTCATAGAGAAATGGCTCCTCACCAATTTGTCACCTAAATTGGGTGACCTGCGCCAGCTAAAGTCCGGTCTTACACTCAGACTTTTCGATAGATCAATGTCTGATAATAGGATAGGCCAATGTCGTTGTATGATATTTTGTATTTCTTTCCATTCATAGCAGAAATCCCCCACCATTCTAATTTTATTTTCATTAGTTGGTCTGGCCTTACCATACATAAGTTGATTTTTTATCTTTCATATATGCCTGATTGTAGGCTCTTTTAATGAGTCTCTTACTATATCCTCATTGTACAAGTCTCGTGCTTAGTTCTTCAGATCTTTTTTTATAATTAGATGTACTGGAACAATTTCGTCTCAATCTTAAGAATTCGCCTTTCGGGATATTATTTATTACAGGCGGAAAGTGGGAGCTTCCACTGTGAAGTATATTATTGGTAGCTGTCTTTTTGCGGAATAAATCGGTAACTACTCTACCATCCTGTGTCTTATTGATGGTTAAATCTAGGAAGTTGACGTGTTCCTGATTCATTTCATACGTCAGATGTAAATTATTTTTATTATCATTTAAAATCTCCACGAACTCTACAAAGTTCTCTTGACTACCGTTCCACATTATAAGGATGTCGTCAATGTAGAGCATCCAAATAATGATATTGTCTGTATACTTAATTAATTTTTCACAGAAAACAGTTTCCCTCTCCCATCTGCCCAGGTAGAGGTTGGCAAAAGTGGGGGCACAAGCCGCCCCCATTGCCGTACCTCGCACCTGCAGGTAGAATTTGTTGTCAAAGACAAAGAAGTTCCTTTTTAATATAAATTCCAAAAGTTCTATCAGAAAAAGATTGAGATCAGGATTATCACTGGCTTGTAAGAAGAAGGCGACAGCCTCTATACCCACTTCATGTTGGATGCTAGTATAGAGTGATTCTACATCCATAGTTACAAGCCAAACATGTTGCTCTAGAGTCAGATCATCCAAAAGTTTGAGGATGTCTGAGGTATCTTTGACATAGGATGGCAATGAGGTTACATAGCCACGTAGATGTTGATCCACAAAAATGCTTGCTTGTTCGGTCAGACCTCCGATTCCCGAAAGAATAGGTCTTCCAGGTGGTTTTATAGCATTCTTGTGGATTTTAGGTAATAGGTATATGGTTGGTACCTTAGGATTTTCGGTATGTAAAAATTCAAATTCTGACTTCGAGATCACCCCGTTATCAAAAGCTCGTTTGATCATTGAATTATATAATAATTTATAATCATTTAAGGGGTTGGAGAAGAGCAATCGGTAACACTTTTTATCCCCTAGTTGTTTATACATTTCTTCCTTATACATGGAGGTGGGCCATATTACTACGTTCCCACCCTTATCGGATGATTTGATAACAACATCCTGCCATGATTGTATCTCTTGGATTGCTTGTCTTTCATCTCTTCTCAAATTGTCGAATTGCCTATATTTTCTATTCTTCATAGATTTCAATTTTAGAATATCCAAGTCATGTGATACCATATTCTCGAAAACTTTTATTTGCGGACTGATATTTTCGTTGGGGCAAAAGGTGGATCTTCTCTTGCAAATGGGTCTAACTGTTTTTGTTTCCCTATCAGTTTGTTCCTCCAAAAGATACTCTAAAGCAGATAAGGCCAAATTGTCTTCTACCTCCAGATCTATGTCCATTGATGATGTTACCAAGTTGATGTCCATTTCATTGGTAGTGGGTTCTGTTGAGGAGGATGTAAGGATACAAGGGGGTATATCACCATCTCCCCTAATGTTGTTTTTTTGTAATGGGGTATCTGAAATGGTTCCTTGTGAACTAGTAGATTCATGTTTACTAAAAAATGTATTCAGGCGAAGTTTTCTCGTAAAAAGGTGGAGATCTTTTTCCCATCTAAACCGATCAAAATTGTTTGTAGGTGAGAAGGTTAAACCATAGCCAAGTAGTCTTAAATGAGACTCATCCAAAATTCTATCTGATAAATTAATTATTTGTAGAGATTTATTCATTTGCCCCGGTACTTCTTGTTGTATTGATAGTTCCCCCTCCACGGGATTTGAGAACGATCTCGTAGATTTCTTATTCCCCCTCCTAATGCGCTTATTCCACTGGTGTCTTCTCCCAGGGGTCTCTGGGTTTCCCCTAAAAAATTATTTCTATTGGCATTCCTCCTACTTTTAGATTGTACTCTACCTCTAATAAAAGGGATCATCAATATCATTGTCTGAGGATTCTAATTCTGATGATTCAGGACTAATAGATGTATTACGTCCTGTTTTGCTGGTAGGATAATGTCTCCATTTGAAAATATGGCCATTTGCATAATCTCTCTGATCACGATTGAATTTGGATCTTTTCCTTTCTATTAGACTATCCTCAAGCCTATCCAACTCTTGTTTATACTTTTCATGTTTTCTGAAATAATTCAGTAGTTTCATATTCCTTTAGTTTGAGAGTAAGTTGCTCAATATCTCATGAATATGTCTCTAATAGGAGGTTGTCATGTTTGAGGGTAATCTGCATCAGCTCTTTAGAGCATTTTAGGAGGGCCAATTCCCACTCTGATTTAATTCTTGAGTAGCTAACTCATATGTGGGAAAGAGTTTTGGTCTCAAACCGCGAGGTGTGATAGTTTGTTTGATGTAATTCTCCGTGGTGGTTACGTATCCATAAGAATCTGCCTTTAGAAGCAGATCGTCTAGGTAAGGGATGATTGTAATCCCCTTGGCCCTTAGCAAAACAGCCATAACCGCCATGATCTTGGTAAAGATTCGTGGAGCTGTGGCGAGACCGAACGGAAGAGCCTGAAATTGGAAGTGCTCTGACCGAACCGCAAACCTCAGCAGGGACTGATGACCCCTCCAAATAGGCACAACGAGATATGCATCCTTGATGTCTAGAGCCACCATAAATTCTCACTGTTCCATGCCAAGAATGACCGAGTGTAAAGATTCCATCTTGAAGCAGGGCACTCAGACCTGAGTGTTCAAAGCCTTTAGATTGAGAATCGGTCTGAACGAACCGTCTGGTTTTGTCACAAGAAAAAGATTGGAATAAAACCCCAAACCTCTTTGAGAATGAGGAACCGGTATAATCACTCCGGAAGACAGAAGGGATTGAATCGCCTCTGTTAAAGCCAATCGCTTCCCTGGACATGACGGAAGCCACGTGGTGAAGAACCGTCTAGGAGGAAAACCGAGCAGATCGATCTTGTAACCCTGGCTCACCACTCCCCAAATCCAGACATCGGTAGTGGACTGACACCACCGATCCCTGAACCACAGAAGACGGCCTCCCACCACTGACGACAGTGAAGGAGCAAAAACCCCGTCATGCAGACTGTTTGTCTGCCGACTTTGCAGCTGGACGTCGCGCAGACCAGGCCTGATGTCCCCGCTGCAAACCACCTCTAGGGGTGGATTGCTGACCTCTAGAGGATTGTCTTGAGGAATACTGTCCTCGAGACCTACCTGCGGAACGAAAGGCCCAAAATCTGGACATCTTCTGCTTGGGAACACTTACCGGGAGGAAAGTGCTCTTCCCTCCTGATGCCTGACTAATAAAGGAATCAAGCTGAGGTCCAAACAGAACAACTCCAGAAAAAGGAATGGACTCAAGAGCCTTTTTAGACTCTACATCAGCCTCCCAGGACTTTAGCCAGAGAGTCTGACGCGCTGCAACTGCCAAGGTAGAAATGCACGCTCCCATCGTCCCCGCTTCCATAGCAGCTTCTCCTAAATAATCCGTTGCCCTCTGCATCTGTTCCACTAAAGGAAGCAGTTCAGAGGATGGCCTGCCTGCCAACAAACCTTCTGACAATTATTCCGACCAGCGATCAACAGCTTTGTTAACCTATGCTGATGCCAAAGCGGGCCTCAAAGAAGCACCCGCTGCCACAAAATTGGACTTAAGAACGGTCTCAACCTTCCGGTCTGCACCATCCTTAAGAGTGGCCTGGTTAGGCAGAGGAATAGTAGTTACCTTTGCCAACCTCACCACAGATGCATCTACTTGAGGAAGCGTCTCCCACTTAGCGAGAACCTCAGGGGGAAATGGATAACATGACTGCAGTCGCTTAGTCACCTGAAACTTCCTGTCTGGGGAAGTCCAAGATTTCAACAGCAACTCCTCCAAATGGGGAGAGGCCGGAAAAACCACCTCCCTCTTTTTGCATCTTTCAAAAAGAGAGGATCCAGAAGCCTCAGGGACTTGTTACTCAGGAATATCAAGTACTTGACGCACAGCCTGAATTAACTCTTCCACACTCTGACGATCTGGTGGAACCTCCACCAGAGAGACCGCATCTATGTCAGAGCCCAGCGGTAACTCACCCTCTTCCTGGGACCCACAATCAGAATCAGATTCATGTCCCAGAAAAGATGCGGCCACCCGCCTCCGCTTACGTGAGGAAGACGGTGTGGCCAACTGCATCATCCTCTCCAAGGAGGAAGAGACCGCTACCAGACCCTGTACTGAGGATGCAAGACCCTGCACCCAAGCTGGTTCAACAGACTGCACTAGGGCAGCAACAGGCAAAGCCTGAACTAAGGAAGCAGAATCATACGATTGAGCAGCCTGAGACTGTACCTTCTGAGCAAGCAGTTCCACTGTATTAAATAGAGACTGAGCCCAAGCAGGCTCCTCCGTGTTTGAACAGACAGCCACTGTTTCACCAGGAGTAGTCTCCGTGGGCCGACAGGACACACATAGAGCCTGTGTTCCTGGCTGCCCAGACGGTAACTTAACATGACATATAGCACAGGTGAAACTTAACATAGTAGCACCAGCCCTGCCACGTGTAGATTTTTCCCTCTCAGACATGTTCAAAGATGGGACAAAACAGTACAGTGAAATACACACAAAATAGATAACAAGCAGCACACAAACTACAAGAGAAAGTGAGCCTGAAATACAGCCAAAAGCTTTTTAGTGTGTAAAAAATACAAAGGCTAAACACACCACCCCCAACCCTTTACCTTACAGTATACAGGATAGAAAAGGGGAGAAGCAGCAGCTTTTGAAATGGCTGCCTATTCAGGTGTCTACACACGAGGAGTGAGAGACTACCACGGGGGAAGTACCGAAGAGGAAAACACCCCCCCCCCCCTCAGGGCCCAGCTCTGAATTAACTAATGTCTAAGACTGACAAACAACTCAACCCATCCACAGCCTAGCAGGGCTCACTGAGACAGTGACCCTTGTCTGACCCTTTTCCCTGAGCTAAAAATAGAACCTTATCTCTACCCAATTAAACAGACTGCTTTTAGTAAAAAAAACAGCCAGCTCAGGGAACACACTGCTATTTCTACCCTCTCTCTCTCAGCAGTATGCTGGGAGAGAGTTTCAGTTACCTGCTGCCAACTCTCCAGACGCAGTGTGTGCAGACAGCATGTTCTCTGTACATGGAGGAAAGACCCCAGCCACCAACAACTGTGTCTGGCTCCAATGGAGGGTTAAATAACCGGCAGAGGGAGCAGGCAGACAAGGAGGACCTACACGGCACCTCCGCTCCCCCCCCCCCCCCCCCGCAGACAGCGCACAGCACAGATCTCCCCCATCGCTGCCTCACACTCTCCCCGCCAGCCGTAGCCGCGGGAGAGCAGAATGAATGAACCTGCAGCGGAGAGTCTGACTGACAGCCGACTACGCGGCTCAGCGAGCCGCCGGCTGTCAGAACTCAGAGACCACAGTCTCCGCTACTCATTAAAATAATAAAACCATAAAAAAAAGTAAAAAGGGCTGCTAAGCAGCCCCATGCAGTGCCCGCTTCACCGGGCACTTGAACTAGACTGGCCTCTAGCAGGAGGTGTGGTGTAGAGGGGGTGGAGCCAGAGCTTTAGTTTTAACTAAAAGTTAAAGTGCCAGCGTTCGCCTGTCCTACCCTATACCCCAAGGTCCCTGTGTCCCCCAAGGGATGTGAGAGAAATACCAGTTCTAATTTCTCTGGATCCACCTCTGCTACACTTCCTTTATCAGTTGGAGTACCACAAGGCTCAGTCCTAGGTCCTCTGCTATTCTCTATCTACACCGCTTGTCTTGGAAAACTAATAAGCTCATTTGGATTTCAATATCATCTCTATGCAGATGATACACAAATCTATTTATCCTCTCCTGGAGGTAAATGTATCAAGCTGTGAGTTTGCGTCGGGTTTGAAAAGTGGAGATGTTGCCTATACAATCAGATTCTATTTATCATTTATTTAGCACATTCTACAAAATGAAAGCTAGAATCTGATTGGTTGCCAAAGGCAACATCTCCACTTTTCAAACCCACTGGAAACTCGCAGCTTGATACAATTACCCACTGACTTCTTACCATATGTGTTGTCTCGCGTTACTGACTGTCTTTCTGCCATTTCATCTTGGATGTCTTCTCGCCAACTCAAACTTTCAAAAACGGAATTAATAATATTCCCACCTAAAAACAGAAGCTTCCTGCCTGACATTTCTATTTTGGTTGATAACATGACCATAAATCCCAACCTGCAACCTCGCTGCCTAGGTGTAATCCTTGATCACAACTATCCTTTGTTCCCCACATCGAATCTATATCTAAATCATGTTACATACATCTAAAGAACATTTCCAGAATATGCACATACCTCACACAAGACACTGCAAAACCCTTAATTCATGCACCCATCATCTCCCGCATTGACTATTGCAATTCCCTCCTTACTGGTCTTTTCAAAATCAGACTTGAACCCATACAATCAATTTTGCATGCAGCGGATAGATTGATTTTCCTTGGAAACCGCTCTTCCTCTGCTGAGCCACTCTGTCAGTCTCTACATTGGTTGCCTGTTTTCCAATGAATCCAATATAAAATTCTTCTACTAACATACAAGGCCATCAACAAAATTGCACTGACATACTCCTCATTTGTCTCATTATATTTCCTAACTCGACACTGCCGTTCTGCACAAGATCTGCATCTCTCTTCCACTCTCATCACATCCTCCCATTCTCGGTTACAGGACTTTTTCGGGATGCACCAACTTTGTAGAATTCCCTCCCTTGCACAGTAAGATTTTCCCCTAGTCTTTAAACCTTCAAGCCTTCTCTGAAAACCCACCTCTTCAGACAAGGTTATGATATTCCTCAACCACCATCTTAATCTCCCAATTGTTACCCTATTACCATCCTCTACACCGCTAACACAAGACAACAACTCTATGACCAACATGGCTCTGTGACTGATCACACAGTCCACTCAATACTATTTACTTTGCATTCTGGCTGGTCCAATGTGCAATATGATGTAGCACATGCCCTTATGTTTCAAACTCCCATTGTCCCATAGATTGTAAGCTTGCGAGCAGGGCCCTCTTACCTCTCTGTATGTATTTATTACCCGGTATTGTTTTATTAATGTTTGTTCCCAATTGTAAAGTGCTACGGAATTTTCTGCCGCTATATAAATAAATGTTGATGATGATGTTACCAATGTTTAAATCTTTCATGCAACATTGTTAAACTGTAACTAAATTCAAATGTCTTGCTATATTCATTTGTCTTTGCAATTGTATTATATATAGTATATTCTTGATATCACTGTGTCCATATTTAAATAGGAAATTATTACTGACAAATGTTAATAGCTGAGGAAGGGGAACCGCTCTAGGAATATTGTGCTCAATCTTTGATTTGCCAATAAACATCCCCCAAGAGGATGATTTATGAACACTTTCCATGTGCAATCTTTGAACCACATTTTTGGCTAATATATTTGGAGGCTTTGGAGAAGAGTCTAGCTCATAACTGGCACTGGCTCTATATAGTGTTAGAATGTTGATGTGCTCCATATTTCACAAATGTAACCGCTTCACATAAAACACCTGGATATAAAACACATTTCTGCCAGTTAGGCATTTAAAGCCACATATTTATCATTACTCGTATGACTATTAAAACTAAGTACATACCTATCGCCTGATGGCAGGACAGTGCCATTGATTACAACCAATGTGCCATCACAGATGCCACTGTGAAAATGGGTGCTGAATGGAACAGGCTGGAAGACAAGGGTGACATTGTGACAGATGTAAAAGTTAATATATAAAATACTTAGGCGATGGGATCCACTAAAAGTTTATTTGTTGCTGATAAAAACCTATATTTTTAGTGATTTACAGATCTGCTATTCACCAAACCTATTAAAGGCAAATCAACCTATTAAACACCAGTTTTTCAAACATCGCAAAAAATGAAATAAAAGTGTCAGCCATTGCAAAACAATAATTGATATGTCAGTGTTATGTGCACAACAGGAGGAATCTATGAAGGACTGATTGATCCCCCCCCCCCCCCCCCCCCTTACCTGCAGAGGTTACCAGCATGGAATAGAAAAGTACTAAGGCTCTACGCTATTTCATTGCATAGAGGTACCAGCAGTCTAACCAGGTTGGAGCTGTGTTTCACTACGGCAGTTGGATCTCACCCTCATGTTCTCTTTGTTACAGTGGAACCTATCCACCAGTTGTCTGCTGCTGTGGCTGGTTGAGGAATTGGGGGGGGGGGGGGGGGGGGGGGGGTGCTGCCTGATTTTTTTTATGGGCCAACTCACTTTTTTTTTTTCATATAAATGTGTGAAAATCGCAAACATTTGAAAGAAAATTACTGCTTAACAGATTAGTTTGGACAATACCTTCACATTTAATTTTGGCTGGTTCCTGGAGATTTTGATCAACTTAAGGCAAGAAAATCAACCTTAAGTAGGTTCTCCTCAATTGTGCCCAATATCCATGAAACAGCCTCATGTTTTAAAGAACTCTCCATTGCAATATCTTATTCTTCTAAATGGAATAGAATAACTTACACTTTCTATATTCCATTCTCATTTAACATGTTTAAAAATGTTCTATTTCTAAAAGGAAATTATGACTAGCAGGTGACTGCAACACTTCCTGCTCTGGCTGTTTCAATCTATTTCGAAAGGTGTTTGCCACAAAGAAACACAGTTTAACAATATTACACATTGCAGATTTCCCAACAGACTGGTTGGAGGATTGTTAAAACAGTACTGAGCATTTACACACAATACTGTGAGGCCAACAACTGGGAAAAAAATCTTAGCATATTATCACATGACTTTAACTAAAACCAGATTTTTCACATAGAAACTGGCAAAGTGCCCATCTGAAGTGAAACAACTGTAACACTATAGGCATATCTTCGTGCAAACGTCACTACGCAGTAACATAACAGTATTACATTATACTATTTGCTAAAACATCGCACTGCTTTGTTTAGTGCACAATATTTGCAAAACATTGTATCATTTAAGATCTGCAGGAAGAGATTGGGAAAGTAACAAGCAATCGGCACCCAGCAGACCCATCAGTAGAAGTAAGCAGTTTCCTGGGTACTCGGGGTGATGCCTACAGACAGGGGTGGGTGATGGTACTCACAGGGTTGTGGATGGGTCCGTAAGACATGATGGTGAGATGGAGGACTGTAGTGTCGATCTCCTGCTCTGTACTCGGGAGAGAGGGTCCAGGACTTGCACTGAATCCTGGATTCCTTTTAACGGTAACGATGAAATCCCGCCCAGCTCTCAGCCTACTTCTACAAGAGTGGGCAGAGCAAGAGCTACAGGTCGTGCTGTAAAAGCTTTGTTGTTACACCCAACAATAAAATCACAATATATTTGCTTTTTATATATATTATTCATAGTAAAATGTTTGTTGTAGTTTGGGGGGTAAAAGACCCCACAACCTGTTGTAACATAAATATTGGTGCATTGCATGACTGAAAAAAGTTTTGCATGACAGCATTTAGTAGTGAACCTCATTCACGTAGTTGCAAATCACTACTGTGTAATAATAATCCGTGGGAGGGTCATCTACTAAAAGGTCTATTTGAAGCAGTGATAAAAATCTTTTTTTTTTTTTTTAATGATTTACAGGTCTATTTCTTAATCATTAAATATATTAAGGGCAAATCGACCTATATACCTCCGTATTTCAAATCTCTGGGGAAAAAAACATCACAAGACACAATCACCGAGATCACTGGTTTCTCAATGATAAATACAGCTGTAAAATATTGATTTAGTAAATATAGGGGCACATTTATCATTATTCGGCAAAAGTGAGAAATAGTTATCAATCCTTATCGCAAGGATAAGGATTGAACTATTTCTCACATTTATTAAAAAGGGAACACAGAAACAGCAGTTCCGAAAAACAGCTGTTTCTGTGATAGAAAAAAATCACACTTACCTCCCTCTTCGGACGCGCTGTCTCGGGATCTCCTCTTCTTCGTTCAATTGCGCATGTGCACTACATGTGCAGTGCACATGCGCACAAAGTCCCCACTCTGTCTCTGCAACTATCGTTGCAGAGAGAGCGCGCTGAGTGACAGGGAGGGATCATGTGATCCTTCCACACATGCGCTGTCCAGCTCTGCTCGTCGGAGCAGAGCTGACAGCAGTGGATGTCTTCAATTCGTACAATATCAAGACAAGTTCACTTGTTAGATTGCGGCCAGGAGCAGTCACCATTCTGTTGAATGGTGACTGCTCGCAAAAACGATCAGGAGTGCAAAGCAGCAGATATCCATGATATCTGCTGCGATGCACCTTTAATAAATTTGCGGAGGGCACATCGGGACTTTAATTCCACGGTAAGTGCACAATAGTGCACTACCGTGATTTCTTAAATATGCCCCATAGATAGGTGCAAAAGCAGTTAGATGAAAAGGAAATATTTATCATGCAAAAGTAAAAAAATCAGTCAGAGCAATAATTAAACCTTACCTGTAACAATGATCCAGTTGTGACTTCTTACTGCAAATGGAAAGGTGATGCCATATTAATTTGACAAATGCTGCTCAACGCAGTTTTAATGCTATAACTATGCATAGTGCACTTTTTAGTAATGACTATATGGACCATTTAAAAAAAAAAAACAGTGAAATTCACATGTATGAGCAATCTCAACTTTATATCAAAAGCTAAAAATGTTGCAGAATCCTACACTCACCCCCTACCCTGCAAACATGTCAAACTCCTTCACTGCTTAACACACAGGAAGTGGGTACCCTGCTGTTTGCAACCCACTCTAGAACTATTTGCATAGGGCCTGTAGGTTTAAAGGTACATAGCCAATATCCACCATGAACCTTAAACACCTTTAATTCTCAAAACCCTGGATCTTCTGATGAGAGGAATGCCACTTTTCACCTACTGTGACTTCCTGTAACATAACTAGCTGAACTATCCATAATAAAGTCTAGAAGAAAACCATAAAAACGGAAGGTGGGGTCTAAAAGAAAACAGAAAACAAGGTTATACAAGCTGCAGCCAGCCCTGCATTTAAACATACAACACTGACCCACTTTTTCCTGTCAGAATCTCCCATTTGTCAATGTTACATTTTCTGCTTTACTGGAAAATCTCTTCTCTTAAACCTTTTATAGGCAAAGTAGGACAATGGCAGCTGGGAGAGCTCTCCCCTTCTTAATGTTCCCCAACGTGTATACACTGTTTTTTCTGTGTCAGTCAGAGATATACTTTCATAAAAGTTGCACCAACATACATCTCCTCTCTTGTCTCAAAATATCTCCCAACTCGGCAACTCCGTTCTACACAAGATCTGCGTCTCTCATCCACACTCATTACATCCTCCCATTCCTGGTTACAGGACTTTTTTCGGGCTGCACCCACTCTGTGGAATTCTCTCCCTTGCACATTAAGACTCTCCTCTGTCTACAAGCTTTCAAGCATTCTCTGAAAACCCACCTCTTCAGACAAGCTTATAATATTCCTCAACCACCCTCTTAACTTCACTACATGACCATATTACCACACCGTTATACAACTACCCCTTGACTAACATTGTTGTGTGACAGGATCATTTAGCTTATGAGTCACTTTTACCTTTGCAGTCTGGCTGGGCCGACTGCAAATGTAGACTTAACCTCATGTGTCAAACTCCCATTGTCCAATAGATGGTAAGCTTGCGAGCAGGGCCTTCTGACCTTTTTGTCTGTTTTTACCCAGTTTGTTTATTTACTATGTTTGTCCCCAATCGTAAAGTGCTACGGAATATGTTGGCGCTATATAAATAAATGATGATGATGATAAAAGGTTGGGTAGTAAATAAGGTACATACAGAGTTGTAGATAAATAATTGTGTACAGAGACAACACAGTTGCCAACATTTTACATTAGTTTCCAGGGAAACTTTGCATAATTCTGTCTCTGCAGACTTGAGGCACTACAACCCCCATCTTGTCATCTTGACTGGATATGTAACATAATGATTTGTATTTTAAATAGTCCTTTTTAATAAATACTCAAATATAAAACCCAGAAAATAAGGATAGATGATAAGAATTGTTTATAACATGCAGAAAAATTTAAATTTTTTTGTGCAGTTGGTCAATAATGAAAAATAGGGACATTTACAGGAACACACCCAGATTGAAGCCATTATTGTAATTTGATTTGGTAAATAATTTGGAGAGACAGAAGGAAGTGGGTTAAATGGCGGTCACTCTTAAATTTAAATCAGGCATTGCCTAGCTGAACAATGGTAATTATCAGCAAGTGGAAATGCTTCAATGTAAAGATGACCTGTGGAGAATGCGCAGCACAGAGAGCCCGTTAAGCAAACCTGAAAAGTGGGATAAAAGAAAAGACAGGTTAAAGTAATAATCATCTTACTTGTGGATGACAATCAACTGATTAATATCAGGAAAAAATCTACAGAAAATAGGTATCTGGAAAGCAGTACAGACACTACAGACACTGCGTGAACAGGGCTGGTGCTACCACTAAGCGAAACTAGGAGACACCATTAACAATGACTGAGTGACATAATTTCACTCATTCGGTGTCTTTATGTTTACCTGTGAAGCTGATGACTGCTGCTTCTCCAAATTGGAAATGGGCTGGCAGTGCAGCGTTGAACTATGATACCATAGTCCAACACCACACTCCCAAGACGAGCAGATGCTGGCCAGCCCCCCTCCACATTAGGTAATAAGTGGAAAATGGGGGGCAGAGCATAAGGGGGGTGCACACTCCAGCCCTAAGCGTGAAAGATCAGTTTAAAATAGTAGACGGTACCTACTATTTATATTACACAGCATAAGAAAAAAAAAGCACCATGAAATGTAAGATATGTAAATACAATGCTAGAAATTTCAGAACATTTAAAAGGAATCAAATACAGTCCAAGCACAGCATTCCCAATAATACTTGAATTATATTCATTGAATAACAACAGAGAACAGGTGTACATATATATACAGCAAGGTCCGGAAATATTTGAACAATGTCCCACTTTTCATAATTTTTGCTTTTTTTGCCACCACAATGGATTTGAAATTGAACAATGTAGATGTAATTGAAGTTCAGACTTTCAGCTTTCATTCAAGGGGTTGAATAAAAATATTGTAGTAAACGTTTAAGATTTGCAACCATTTTTATACACTGTGCCCTATTTTCAGGGGCTCAAATGCAATTGGACAAATTAAAATAATCATAAATAAAATGTTAAGTTTTTAATACTTTGTTGCAAATCTTTTGCAGGCAATGCCTGATGTCGGGAATACATGGACATCACCAGATGGTAGGTTTCCTGCTTTGTTATGCTTTTGCCAGGCCTGTACTGCAGCTGTCTTCAGTTGTTGTTTGATCATGGGTCTTTCTGCCTTTAATTTTGTCTTCAGCAAGTGAAATGCATGCTCAATCAGGGTAAGATCAGGTGATAGACTCACCCATTGAGAATATTCCATTACTTTGCCTAAAAAAATTCCTGGGCTGCTTTTGCAGTATGTTTTGGGTCATTGTCCATCTATACTGTAAAGCGCCATCCAATCAAATTTGCTGAATTTGGCTGAACCTGAGCAGACAGTATATACTTATACACTTCAGAAATCATCTTGCTGCTTCTGTCCTCTGTCACATCATCAATAAACACTAGTGACCCAGTACTATTGGAAGCCATACATGCCCATGCCATGACACTGCCTCCACCATCTTTTACAGATGGTCCTATGCTTTGGATCATGAGCTATTCCAAGCCTTCCCCATACTTTTTTCTTCCCGCCTGGTAAAGGTTGATCCTAGATTTATCTGTCCAAAGAATGCTGATAAAATTCAAGTTTGCAATTGTTACCTCAAGTATGCCAAGGTATAAGATACTAAGTTACGTGTGAAAAGTATTTTTGTTCCACCCAAAATAAGTGATTCAAATAAATAATTAAGTATTGACTTATGTTTCTTTGTTACACAGGGATTGAAGGTCATTTTATACAATGTTTACATAATGATTTGTCAGAATAAATGAGAGGTCAAATATCAAAGATCAAATAATAATAAAAACTAGAGATGTTCACTGACCCCCATGAACTGGTTTTGGTTTTGGATCTGGATAAGCTCTGTGTTTTGGTTTTGGTTTTGGCTTTGGTTTTGGATCTGTATTTTTTTAGCAAAATTGCTAAAATATGCTAAATTCACATATTTTGCTTTTTTTTTTTGTTCCTACATTATTATTAAACTCAATAATGCTAATTTCAAGTCATTTGCAGTCAATTTTGACCACCTCACAGGTCACAATATTATTTTCTAACACTTTCTAACAAAGACTGAAGCAGTTCTTGCCAGTTATAAGAAGAAGGCCATTGTCATGCCTGGGCATAAGACCAAAAAATCCACTTCTTTAGAACGGAATTATTTTTACCCAAATCTCGACAACAGTTGTCTAACTATTTGTAGTGTTTGTAAAGCCACAGTCAGTAGAGGTAGGAACCTTAACCCTCTAGGACCCTCATCCATGTTACGCCATTTGAAGCGAGTTCATGGAAAGCTCTTGGGAAAAAAAGAAACTTATGCTAAAAAAAATAGCAGCAAGCAGTCCAGCATCAGCTACCTTCCTTCTCTCATCTAGATCCCAGCACCTGCAATCTACACCCCCAACACCTTCATCATCATCAGTATCCTCCCAAGTGATCGAAGTTAGTCCTGCATCCAAGTTGCTAATGCGAGATGACTCCTCCCCTATCCAGGACTCCTCAGAAGAATCCTTGTGTGTTAGGCCCACTTCTGCTGCTCCTGCTGCTGAGGTGGATCTTCAGCCCAGAAGCAGAGCAAGAAGAAGACTACTAGTAGATTACAATAATTGACTGTTAAACAATCCTTAGCAAGATTGAAAGCTGTCACCCAGTCGCAAAGCGGATCACAGATGCCATGGCGACTATGCTAGTATTAGATCTGCGTCCAATATCCACTATTAATGCAGCTGGTGTTAGACAATTACTTGAGGTTTTGTGTCCCCGTTACCAAATTCCATCACAACACCATTTCACTAGAAAAGCTATTTGTCACCTCTACCAGAAGGTTCATAAAAATGTAATTATTGGGCTACAAAATGCCATTCTACCCACTGTACACTTAAGCACAGATGTGTGGACTAGCGGAACTGGGCAAACTAAAGATTATATGACTGTGACAGCCCACTGGGTTGGTGATTTGCCTTCACCAGCAGTAAAGCAGCAACATGTACTGAAGTATGTCACATTTTTCTGAGCCAGGCTACTCTATGTATCATCTGCTTCACTAAGAGGCATATTAATATTATTATTATTATTATTTTCGTAGATTTATAAGGCACCACAGTGCTCCACAGTGCCGTACAGTAAGGAAGACAAGGACATACATAAAACAAGACATACGTAAAACAAGCACAGACAAGGCAGACAAAATGAATGAAGACATGACAACAAAGGGTATGGAGGACCTTGCACATTAGAGAGCTTACATTCTAAAGGGAAGAGGGCACACCTGAAACAAGAGGAGCGAGTGTGGCTCATAGTGGAGATTGGGATAGTAGTGAGGGTGAATTAGTGTGAATACTGTTATCGAGGATAAGGTCACCTCTAAAAAAAAGATTGGTTTTCAAAGAACATCTAAAGATTTGAAGGCTGTGGGAAAGTCTGATTAAACATGGTAGGAAATTCCATAAGTGGGGAGCAGCACGGGAGAAGTCTTGAAGGCGGGAGTGAGAGGTGGTTATCAGAGATGAGACAATGTGCAGGTCAGAGGTAATACAGCTGACAACCTGTTTGAAAAACTAAGGGATGTCATTGCAACATGGCTTATCCTGCTTGGACTCTCCTGAGGATATGAGATTTCTGCTAACGCCACCAGCATTACAGCGGTGGGAATTCCATCACATTCCCTGTTTTGCTCACACAATCAACTTGGTGGTACAGAACTTTTTAAAAAATAACAATGACATGCAGGAGATGCTGTCTGTGTCCCGAAATATTTACGGTCATTTTCGGGATTGTGCAACAGCATGTAGGAGAATGCAGCAGCTGCAAGAAGAATAGAATTTGAAGGGAAATATACTTTAGTCCAGTGAAGTAGTCACCTGTGAAGAGAGCACAGACACAGTTAGCTTGAGTCAAGTGATTGCCCTAATTAGACTTTTTGAGAAGCAGCTAGAGAAATTGAAAGAGGAAATGAAACAAAGCAAATCCACTAACTATATTGTAATTGTAGATTAAGTATTTAATTTGCTTCGCCAGTATCCAAGAGTTATCAACATTTTGAAATTGGATCACTACATTTTGCCAAATGTGCTTGATTCTGGGTTTAAGAGCTATGTCTTTATTTCCCACTGTCCCAGATCACAAGAGATGCAATGAGCTCCTGGTCAGGAGGCTGACAGCTCAAGTGGTACCTGATACAACAACGTGTCCTCCTTCAGTTTCTCTAGCAACTGCTTCTAGGAAAAAACTAAGCTTTCCCAAGACACCCAGTGGTGATGTAGATGAGTCAGCACAACATTTTGACATTTGTGCTGGTCTAAAAGAATTGCCCAAAAATCGTGAGAGCTCTGCCATAAAATGAATTACAAATTCCATGAGGAAGGCCATTATCGGCAATTATATCAAAGTGCACAGACTTCTGTGATGGTGGATTCCAGCGGCGATGAATTAGTACTCTTTGAGGAAGATGTACACAATGAAAAGGGTGAATATGATGACAGTGTAGATTGCAGGTGCTGAAATCTAGCTAAAAGAAGTGAGCTACCTTATGCTGGTATGCTTGATAATATTTTAGGTAGAACGGCATCTTGGCAATTTTATGTTTTTCTACAGTAAACTTTCACCTATAGCACTGAACCCTGCCACCTCTCCTGTTTCTGAGCGAGCTATAGTACAGTAAAATGTAGCTGTCACATACACGTGTTATTTTGTAAATAACACGTGTATGTGACTTAAGTGTGAAACTTTTAAAAAGTGGTTCTGATGAACGTAAGGACACCATAATAAATTCTTTGTGGTGGCAGAAATGTTGTATTCATTGTTAATTAACTAAGGTAACACCACTCATGACCAGCTGTTCAGATTGCTGTATCTGAGACAGGCTGGGGTGTTCGTGACAGTGATACTCTGAAAGTAACCCCTTTTATTTTAAACTGCTTTGCTTGTGTATGTTATGTCAGTTGTTACTAATTTATTTTTATATATGAATGCCCTGTACCTTTGTATATTAAATCTATAAATTTTGCAAGTTGCATCCTTGATACTTTAACGAATCTTTTAGTATGTTAAGAAGAATATAGCTCGACCAAGTTAGACCTTTGAATGCCGGTGTGTGATTTGTTGATACATTTGACTAACAAACTTAGTGTGTGCTTGCATGTACATTTGTGTAACAATCTGGAGATATGAAGAGGTAACCCTTTGTGTGCTGTTGTGAGCCTTGTTAGCCTTTGGGTAGCCAGAAGCCTTGTGTGCCAGTGTGGGACAGTATATTGGGGTTCTACTGCCTGTATTCAATAGGTGGTGGCAAAACTGAAGTGTGGGGGGGGTGTGAGAGCGCTGTTGTGGGGCAATTCAGCAGGTCTATAACCTGTGTGATAGGTAGAGAAAGACTTGAATGCTGGGATTGTGTGTAACCTCATACAGGAAACACCCAAAGTCACGGCAGATGGGAGCATGTTCATGACAGCAGTCTTAAGACTGGTATGTCAACAAGGCTCCCTTAAATACAATAATCATGTTATCTCTGTCTTTCCTGACTTTGCTTTGGAAGTCCAAAAATGTAGAGCTTCATTCACCCAGGTTAAAAAGAGATCTGGAACTGGTTTATTCCATGTTATATCCAGCCAGATTGCGGCAGTCAGCGGATGGAAAACAACATTTCTTCATTTCACCCAGCGATGTTGTGGATTGGCTCTACAAGAGAGTATCTGCAAAAGTTTCAAATCCTTGAAGGAGATATGCTTAAATTTCTTATTCAGTTCTTGTTACATGATCTCCGGATCCTTTGGTTAACTGTTGTTTATTAAATACACAAGTTACTTATTGTGCCCCCTTAGTGTTGATGTTGATATCAGTATTAATATTATCTCAAAATGTTAAGGGCAAAGTTGGTTAGGTAGATATACTTGGGAGAGTTTTAGCTAGTAAAAGCCTAGCAACCCTCCCTGGCCTATTAGTTATTAGTTAATATAGTCATGGGGTAATTTTTCTTGGTGTTGTAGGGATCCAAACATACTCTAGTTAATTTAAAGGGAATGTCGTATGGGTTGGGAAGTTTTATTGTTTTTCATATTTATGTACAATTTTTGGCCGTACAGCTTTTTGTTCTACATTATTATCTGATGTATTGGATAATTCAACAGAACAGGTTTGCTTCAATGTTAAATTTTGGGTTTTTCAGATACATTTATAATGAGGAATCCACTAGATGCGTATTAGTAAATTAAATATGGGTTAATTTTTGTTCTCATAATACTAATGTGGTATTTTTCTTTCTGTCAAGAATGGAATGGTTTAAAGGAGTACTATCCTCAAATAAGTATTTCTCAAACACTGTCTCATCCTAATGTCAACAATTTCCTCCTGAATCGTTGTGGCAGTAAGTAATCCTGTTATGGGTGGGCTCCGCTTACTCACCTGGAATGTCAGGGATCTGTATGATAAGGTCAAACATTCCCTGGTACTGTCCCATCTCCGGAAATATTCTCCAGATATTATTTGTTTGGTGGAAACTCATCTACATGGTAGCAAATTTATGGCACTGAAGAGACCATGGGTGATGTGGGCCTATCACTCCGTACACTCTCCTCATTCAAGAGGAGTTTCTCTTCTCATTAAAAACACTTACGCTTCACATTAGATTACTTACACTTAGACCCTTATGGTAGATTTGTATTTTTGTGGGCTGTGATCGAGTACTCCCCAATTATAATTCTTGCTGTCTACATTCCACCCCATATAATGCCGAGGTGCTTGGAAAAGCAGCGACCTTCATGGCTCAATCTCCTAATACACCACCAGTTGTATGTATGGGCGAATTTAATAATGTCCTTGATCCTACCCTCGACGGGTGGAGGTCCTCCCATCTGTGCTTCCACCTGGGATCTCTCTTGAATGGACGCTGCTTTTCAAGTACCTCGGTATCTGGATTACCTCTAACTCAAAAGATTATATTAAATTAAATATTGATCCCATCACGAATCACTTTAAGCACAGGTCTCACACTTGGAAGCGACTCCCGTTGACTGTGACAGGAAAAATCAATCTATTTAAAATGATTATGCAACCCAAATATCTTTATGCTTTACAACACTCACCAATATATATCCCAAATTATATATTATATATTTCAATTAATGAATTCTTTACTCTCCTCATTCATCTGGAGTAATAAGCGGCACAGAATTAATTTGAATACTCTTTGTAAATTTAAAGGGGAAGGTGGCCTAGCGTTACCCAATCTTAAATTTTATTATACGGCAGCTCAATTATCACATTTCCAAGACTGGTTATATGCCACAGAGGATAGCACTTTAGTTGGTTTTCTTGGTGAACGAGCAGGCCCTTTACTTTCCCCACTCCAGGTGCATCTGATAGGTAAATCCATTAGGTCTGCCCCTCCCCTTGTGTCTCAGGCAATTAGGGTATGGAATATGGCTCACAGGTTAATGGGGGACAGGGCCTGGATCCAGACACTACGATTTGGCACAATACTATGCTATTGGAACTGAATAAACTAAATGATAATATATTTTTTAAGCAAATATGGGGTATCTGCAATAGGTCACCTCTATGAATGTGGGGTATTTTAATCTTTTGCTCAATTCAGGCAAGTCTTTGGTTTACCACACACTGCATTTTACCATTACTTACAGCTCAGACATGCTATTCATTCGCAATTTGATGGCTCTCCCCCCACTCTTCATATTCCACCCATTAGAACTTTGTTACAAAATATGGGTGGGCTTAGAATTATCCACTGAATATACAGAACTAAATTATCATTACGCATCTGATATTGTACTGCCCCTTAAAGCAAAATGGAAACTTAATGTAGGGGTGTTGTCAGAGGAAGAATGGTCCCATATCCTAAAAAGTTTGAAAAAAGCCTTGTCTTGTATTCACTATCAACAAATTAATTTATACATATTACATAGTGTTTATCGTACTCCATGTTCACTGGTTGAAATTGGGAGAAAACATGACTCTGACTGCCCACAGTGTGGATCAACGGATTGCAACTTCTGGCACTTGCTATGGAAATACCCAAATGTAAATGATTTCTGGACCAAGGTATAGACATGTGTTTGTAATACGGTGCATGGGGTTCCTCCTCTTTCACCAAATATATATTTATTTGGTAATTTCTCTAAAACACATTGTCAATATATCTTTACCCTTACAACTCTAGCCAAGGTTTTTATAGCCCGCACGTGGATGGTAACGGATGCTCCTGATTTACAGAAATGGAAAGCTCCTGTAAATGACACCATGAATCATGAAAGGTATATGTATACGGAAAGACATGCAAGACACAAATATGCAAACATATGGTCTTCCTGGTGTTCCTCAAAATATAAACTACACAGGTCTGAAAACTATTTAAACTCGATGTCAGGTGCCATCCCTGCACTCACCATCAGTGCCAGGGAGGGACGCCTTCCTCTGTCGGCAGCACGGTCCATTGCTAGGCAGCTGGACTCTGTTCTCTCTCCTCAGGATTGCCGTGTGCATGTGTGTTTGTCTCGAGTCCCTGTTTCCTAGCAAAGGGACTCTTCTCTCTACTTTCTGTCTGCAGTTAGCTGTTCGGACCGCCTCCTCCAATGCCACCAATCAGGGATAGGGTAACTCTATTTAAACCTGCCTCCGACATATTAAAGTATTTCTATCGTTTTAAAATAAGCATTGCCCAATCAAATGAATGTGTGTCCAAAGCACAAAGTGATTTATTTTTAACAGATGTAAATAGTCAATAATTCAATACATTATTATATCATGATAAAGTACAGTACAGCACAGCCAATACCAAAAGATAAGTACATACCAATGCAATCGCTTGCGCTCGCTTGCGCACCCACGGGACCCGATGGACAATATTCTGTATAGAATATTGTGTCAGAGTTGACTGAGCCCCAGTGAGATGCAGCTAATATATATACAGTCAGTGTTTCATTGTGAACAATAGAGATGACGTAGATTGTTTCTATAGGTCCAGACGTTGGGTGGGTCCAGGCCAGACAGGTAATAGGTTGATTCAATCTAAGGAATCCAAAGGTGGGGGTCTTCTCTCCAGGGGGTCTGCTCCTTTTCATAGCCAGTATCATACAAAGGTTTTACTCTCTAATATCAATAACTAAAGTATGCAATGTGCGATCTCTTCGCCGATTGCACCGGACAGCTGCTGATGATTAGGGCTTCAATATAATATCAGGCATGACACCTTTCCTATTACCTAAACCTTTAATAACACTACAATGTACATATAATCACTATATATATATATATATATCTATATATATATATATATATATATATATATATATATAGACTAATAATAAACCGAATACTATCTGCTCCTGAATTACAGTGTAACAGAACCAATATGAAATGATATAAATAACTAACTGTTGTAATGCGAGTGTGTGCGTGCGTATTTTACCGTGCGAATGCACCACATCACGTAACACGTGGCGTACGCTTCGCAATACGCACGGCAAACCAATATTAAACCAATATAATATCGTTCATCCAATTATACGACTTCAACAGTCCACCCTTTGATAGTACAATAAACTATCACCTTAAAGATGTTATAAGCAGGATCTCAGTACCACGTTTCATTGTTATGTAATACAAATCCCCTTTGGTGTATGTCCACACTGTTTGTAGATCTAAACAAGTTATCATAAGAGAGAGTCTTAATCCTCTAAACGACTTCTTCTTTTACTATAAACCGTACACCTTTGGAGCTTGGAGATAACTTTTTGTATGCCCTTCAAGGGTGCAATAAAACACTTAATACATTATTTGGAAAGGTACATGGTACAGTAGAACGTGTATCAGCTATACAGAATTCTCTACTACAGCAATTCAAGTTTAACAGGTTCTTCTGTCCAACGCATGTCTTTAAGCTCAGAATACATTTAAACACTTCATGTTCATCAATAGCATCATCCTATGTCTATCAATAATGTCATATGCAATCTCCTTCAGCTTGCGTTAATATACACACATCTAATAATGTCACCAGTTCTTTTCATCAACCCTTGTGGGCGGGCTATTGTCTGTTCGTTCTTCCCAGTCTCTCAATGCTCAGATTTAACAGTGATCGGCTTGCAAAGCATTGGGAGACTTCAGACTAAGGGACCTAGGTGTCCTACTTTTTCCCTTAGTGACCTCCCACCCATAGTTCAGGTACCTCAAGAATATTTAGTGGAAAGAGAACTAATCCTACTTGATATAATCACTGAGGCACGTGTGAGCACGCCCAGCACTTTGTTTGGTCTAAAACCTTACCCTCCCAAGAATGATAATCATTCTCAAGGATGCCTGCTCAAGTCCGAATATTACTGGACTGGCATCGCTGGGTGTGTCTCTTTTCTAACCATGGGGTCGCCGTACTTACGGACGTAATGCTACTCAGACAATAGCCCCTCGCACTTTCTCCAAGCTCCAAGGTTTCCAAATTTTCCTTTACCCCTGAATTGAATAGAGTAATTGGCCGGACTGATTATGCTACTAACTTCTTCCTCCCCAACACCTCCTTATCATTACCTGAACCAGTTTCTGTCACCTGCTAATAATCAAAAGAATTAACCGTCCTGAGAAGAGAGTGAAATGGGAGAACACAAAAGAGGATAAACTACAACTTCATGCTGGACAACAGTCTTAGCCTTTGGCTCAGGTGCTACTAACTGCATTCGAGGCCTTTCAGTACAGACTCATGAGTGCCCTTGGACCCTTCTCTGAGTGTTGGCCCCTCTGCAGTGGGTGGTATGGGCACCAGTGTGTCTCTGCTACCCTTGAAGCCGTGAGGCTGGTAGCCTACACCTGGTACCTGTCTGGCAAATAACCTAAGCTTAAGAAATTACTGCTCCACAACTTACTCTCCTGATCCAACATCCTGACAGTTAGTGTGACCTTTCAGGAAACAGTGTTTTGGACGTTCTCGGTTGCTGTCTCACTATTTACCTTCTCTCAAGGTCTAACCTAGCCTCCCAGTTACAATCTCATCTCACGAGGGGTCAAGAACATTTCAAAAACCGACAGGTTAGGAGTCTGCCCAGGGGTGATCTTTTAGTAGCGGGAAAGGACTAGTGGCACTTCAATCAAGTTCCAACTCTTATTCTATTCAATTCATTCTACCGAGTACCACTACTTTATGTTCACACTGGTTTATGGCTAACTGAAAGTATGTGATTTGTTACCACTACTCATACATTATACATCTATTATCAATAACATGAATACCCCTATCATCTATTATAACTCTAGGACTATCACATTAAATAACAAAAGCTTTGAGTATGAAACAGTAATACATTAGACACATTTCAATACACCTCTACCTAGACATATTTCATTGGTACACCTGTGTATACTTGAGGATCCTGCATGGTGGTAATTGGATGACGTGTATTTGTTTTACCTGGAGGAAAACCCATCAGCAGGAGGGATATGGGATGGCTCTATTGGTCTACCTTGTCCATCTCTCCAGAGTCCACCAGACTCCTCACCACATCTCTTCACCTTCCAGACAGTTTATCCCTCGGGTAACACAAATCTTCCTATATTAACCAATATGTGTATGCGTGCATGTGTGTTCACCTTTTTAAAACTAAAACAATACAACGAAAAACAAACAAAACATAGATTTGTTAGCTGTCACATAAAACCCTGTTGTCTTTTTGACAGCTATGTTCTCCCTGGTGTGACAGCCCTGTATGGTTGTGTGTGTAAGTGTGGACCTTACTAGCAGCTACTTCAGTTGGTAACTGTGTCACTGTATAAAGTCCTCTATGTAGTGTCCTAATCATGTGCTGGTATTGCTATAAAACGATTTCTTAGTCACCTCAACATCGCCCTCTAGACTAGAAAAAAATGCTAAAGACCAATGTATATCAATCGATTTTCCCTCTGCCAACTCACATGTCATTCTCAGTACCTCATATTCAGCTACTTGACTAAGTGGGAAAAGGCAAAGGGGTCTCTTTCTATAACACTTTCTTCAAATATAACAGTATCCAGTACATGCCTGTCTAACAGTGAAAATTATAAAACATGAAAATTCTACATTTTCTAGGGTTTCACATTATGTCGTATCTTGTGGTAAAAATCCTACTCCAATGTTCTACACAGAGATGCATATCTGTATGCCTATCCTCTAGCAATCTCCTGTCTCCACCCTTTGTGCATCCATAAAAAGGCACATTTTTGTACAGGAGGCACGAGCCAAAACAAAAAAAAACAAAACAGATATGCAATCTATAACACATGAATCGTATTTCCACAACAGAACCTTTCTGCTTAAAATCAGCAGTTTCTATACACATGAAAACAAAACCCCTGACTGTTTCTGTAACTCATATCAATCTAGTGTGTGTATCTCTGAATTTGTCTTATGTAAAAACATAAAAATATGTTTTAGCCCCATTGTTGAGACTGTCAGATTTTATCTCTACCAGAGCAGAGAGAGAGAGAGAGAGAGAGAGTAGAGAGAGAGAGAGAGAGAGAGGGTAGAGAGAGAGAGAGAGAGAGAGAGAGGGGTAGAGAGAGAGAGAGGTAGAGAGGGAGAGAGGTAGAGAGGGAGCGGGAGAGAGAGGGGGAGAGAGAGAGAGAGAGAGAGAGGGAGAGAGAGAGAGAGGGAGGGAGAGAGACTAGCGTTTGTGTAAAGAATGAGAAATAGGAAAGCAATGAATGATGGGAATACAAAGGTTTGAATACAAACATACATGTAGAAAGGGAGATTTTTTTTTTTTTTCAACAAAATGACAGCTGGATTAGACTCTGACTCTATGGGGAAATGACTGTATTCATTCCACTGTTCCCCTTAGCTATTTGCTAACTATGACCCCTCCCCATACTTGACTAGGGGTTCTTAACAGTGCAATCCAGTGTCGTCCGTCATTTGTTCATTAAGAACTCGGTATCTCATTGACTACATACCTTTTCAACGGACTTTTCTAACTTATAATAGAGAAATGTGAAAATGTACTCTTAGTGACTCATATTTTCTCTGAAATACATAAAACGATATTTTGGAGCAAAGTATGTACATACTTCATTGTTGGATAATGATTCTCAGCCAAACAAATTATCATGAGTCACTGCAGCCTAAAACAAAAGAGTGTTCCAATTGTCTATTGTTAATTAGTCTTTCAAGAGTAATTCTTCTATTTCTCTATCTCACCCCTTTTAAACACTTGTCTATACTTCTTTTGTGTCCCTTTTATCTGTGAAAAGAAAAACAAGATAGTTATCTTAAAACAGCAAACAAAACAAACATTTCTATTCTTTGCCGTCGGCTAGCGATTTAGGAAAACAAACATGTGACAACATAAAACAAACAAACAAAATCAACAAAGATTACTTTTAAAAAATAAGTTTCTTTCTACATTTTGCACCTTAATGCTTACCACAGATTAACTCTAGAGTCGGCTATATTTCTCCCCCAGGAATTGACTGCTATGAGGTGCACAGGAAACTGTTGAGAAGTCTCCGAGACTTGTGTGCGCCGTCTCTGTGGGTGTCTATGTGATTCCCCCTTAGATGGGCCAAGTCCCTTTGCTTCCGCTCTTGTCATTGTACAGTCCTGTGCTTGGTGTCCTATTTTAGTGCATCTAAAACACTTTCTCAACTCATGTTGTTTCTCTTCTTTTTTACAATCTCTTGCGAAATGGCCTTCTTCGTTACACTTAAAACACCTGATTTTTCTATGTTTCTTATTATGTGGGTTGTATGCTGGTGGTCGTGTGTGCAGTCCCTCTAGTGCTGGGATACTTACAATCATTACCCTATCACTTAGTGTCTCTTTCTGTTTATTCATACTTCTATCATGTTCTATAGCTGACTCCCTGAGAACACTTACAGTACTTCCTCTCCAGTATGGTAATGAAGTTTGCACCCTTTTTTTCAAGTTTACCCTGAGTCCATCCATTAGAACGTGAACAGCAACCTCTCTGTAATCTTCATTATCTTTTATGTCTGGTACCCCAGTATATTTGACCATCTCCATCAGAGCCCTGCAAAAGTAGTCTGTTGCATTTTCACTATCTTTTTGCTGGATACTAAAAATTTTACTCCAGTCCACTATCACTGGGAAATATATGGCCAACTGTGTGATTATATTTCTAATATTGTCCTGATTATCATCCTCGGTTAAGGATTCATCCTCCTCCAACATACAATCATTAATGAACTTTTGTATATCAGTATTGAGAGGAAGACAGGCCTTCAATAATACTCGCCAATCTTTATTAGTTGGCTCATACACATTACCATAATATCTAATAAACTGCTGACATTTGGTCAAATCTTTCCTAGGATCAGGGAAATCAGACAAAATTGAAAATGTTTCAGACCTAGTGCATGGATCATGCTTTGCTACATGTTTTAAGGGAACATCACTATTCCTGTCTGCTTTCCCATTGGGAACTGCTGCTGTGCAGACAGGATGTAAGTCTACCAAATCACTGAAACTAGTTGCTGAAATTGCTGCTGCAGTAAAATGGATGTCTCCCCCTGTGTTAACCTTTTCATTACTCTCACCACTTTCAGCAGCTGCCCCTGCTGGTGGGACCGTTCCTCTTCTTTGTCCTGAAACATTACTTTTAACGTTACTTAAAACAACATACAAGTTACTAGTTACAGTTTTTACATTTTTGGTATTGGCTGTACTTCCCGCCCCGACCGAATTTATCGGGGGCGTGTTTGCGCTCAGTTCGCTACGCTTTGCAACGCACACTTCCGGAATGCTTGTTTCCGGTACGCTTACTTCCGCTGAACACGTGTTTTTCCTTACACTCACTTCCGCTGTGCGTTCGCTGCTCTGCCACGTGTTACCTTCCATTTGCCACGATTTTAAACAATGATTATGTGCATTTCTCACTTTCGTTGACTTAATCAACCGTACTTTATCTTTTACGGTATTTAGCACCTCTGCATTAAAACTCCCTGTTGTTGGGAAAGGCCTATCACATTCTTTGGTCATTTCGACCCACGTGTCACAATACACAGTTGCGTATGCACCATATTTTGCACACATGAGAAACCTCGCTGACTCAATAAGACCTTCCTTAGGCAGTAAACTGGCAATCTCTAGCGTATGCCTAGCACCCATGTTGCACAATATACTTTCTACCCGGAACACAGACACACCGCAATGCTCTGTTCCTTCCGGCCAAATGTGAAACACAGACACACCGCAATGCTCTGTTCTTTCCACCAAATAATTTCAACTCTGTTGCTATACTCACCGCTAGAGATCTATAATCCTCGGTGAACGTATTTCCTGTTAGCCGCGTTCACTCGCTTTTCTCGCCCTTGGCGAGGGTCCCTAATACAGAAATATCACTGTGGGCCCCAAGGGCTATCAGCTCCTCGATACCCTGGCTAAACCACAAAAATCTGCTGAGTTTATTATCGCTGGGAGCGCAAAGTCGATACAATCAACCTGCCTTTCCAGTATAATTCCTCCTAGCTGCTTCACCAATTCGCACTAACGGTGCGACCGGATCGCACTGCCTACCAATACTAATTATTAGCAAACCTTGCGATCTATTGGTAGCGCTTTTGCGAAAACTTCGTTTTCGCATTCGGTATACCTGCCCTGTATACCGTCCTTCAGTTGGGCAATCCGCCTCGTCAGACAGCAACTGAGCACCTCAACAATAAAACAGTGTATCTACGTTACAACATCACACACTATACACCTTTTCTGCGCAGAAAATCAAAAGTTCCCAACAACAGTAATAATACCTCAGAGGCTTTCACAAGTAATTATACTATACACGTACAATAACTATCAAAACGATTGTTTAACCACGTGGCAAGTCTACCGGAAGTTCGCGTATGCACAGCAGGAAATACACATACGCTAAGCAATGCAATACAGTTAAAACGCACAATGACAGAAAAAAGAAACAGTTTTCTCTTTTGTCCCTAGGTTCTAGTTAGCGTGCCCTAGATAATGCAAAACGGACATTCGGTTTCACAACACAGAGTAAAATTCAGGTTTTGAACACAATGTGTTCTTACCCGTTTATGACGCGTCTCCACCCTTTGTTGAGGAACCGAAATCCGTTGGTCTTGCGTATCATCGGCAACGAAACCTCCAAAGCTCACGAGCCCCCATATTATTAAAGTATTTCTATCGTTTTAAAATAAGCATTGCCCAATCAAATGAATGTGTGTCCAAAGCACAAAGTGATTTATTTTTAACAGATGTAAATAGTCAATAATTCAATACATTATTATATCATGATAAAGTACAGTACAGCACAGCCAATACCAAAAGATAAGTACATACCAATGCAATCGCTTGCGCTCGCTTGCGCACCCACGGGACCCGATGGACAATATTCTGTATAGAATATTGTGTCAGAGTTGACTGAGCCCCAGTGAGATGCAGCTAATATATATACAGTCAGTGTTTCATTGTGAACAATAGAGATGACGTAGATTGTTTCTATAGGTCCAGACGTTGGGTGGGTCCAGGCCAGACAGGTAATAGGTTGATTCAATCTAAGGAATCCAAAGGTGGGGGTCTTCTCTCCAGGGGGTCTGCTCCTTTTCATAGCCAGTATCATACAAAGGTTTTACTCTCTAATATCAATAACTAAAGTATGCAATGTGCGATCTCTTCGCCGATTGCACCGGACAGCTGCTGATGATTAGGGCTTCAATATGATATCAGGCATGACACCTTTCCTATTACCTAAACCTTTAATAACACTACAATGTACATATAATCACTATATATATATATATATATCTATATATATATATATATATATATATATAGACTAATAATAAACCGAATACTATCTGCTCCTGAATTACAGTGTAACAGAACCAATATGAAATGATATAAATAACTAACTGTTGTAATGCGAGTGTGTGCGTGCGTATTTTACCGTGCGAATGCACCACATCACGTAACACGTGGCGTACGCTTCGCAATACGCACGGCAAACCAATATTAAACCAATATAATATCGTTCATCCAATTATACGACTTCAACAGACACTAGGTAGACACCAAAGTATCCAGGTCTTCCTATGCTCCAGCATTCCAGCCTGTCTCCCTGCTCTCTGACTGATCTCCTATGTACCGACTCGGCTATCTCTGGTTCTGCTTCTGCATCTCCCTTCGGCCTGATTGCTCCCGCTGTATCTGACCTTTGGCTTGCTGACTTCAAATTGCATTACCCCTTGATACCATGCTAGCCAGTACAACCTCTGCCTGCACGAAGAGAGCAGTTTGACGGAAAGAACAGAGCTCATCCCCTGGAGAGACCCCCACATTTGGATTCCTTAGATTGAATCAGCCTATGATGTGTAACCCCCTGGACCCTCCTGATGCCTGGACCAATAGAAGCAAGCTATACCATCTGCATTGTTTCACTGTATCTCTCTTTGCATATAAGCAGTAGCTCTCATGTAGTGTTCAGTCACCTTGACCACAGACTTCAGGACTGAATGACTGTTCACTGGATCCAGAGCGCCTGCGATAAGTAACGGCTGTATTTACTATTATTTCACATGAATTATTCTGCTACTTTTTGAGAATAAATAATTGTGCGTTGGAAACACAAATTGAGATTCGACAATCGTTATTGGATAGCGACAAAACGCTCATAACAATTTGGGGGCTCGCAGCAGAGGTTTCGTTGCCGGACGATACGCAAGACCAACGGATTTCGGTTCCTCAACAAAGGGTGGAGACGCGTCATATATGGGTAAGAACGCAATGTGTTCAAAACCTGAATTTTACTCTGTGTTGTGAAACCGAATGTCCGTTTTGCATAATCTGAAGGTGCGCTAACTAGAATCTAAGGACAAAAGAGAAAACTGTTTCTTTTTCTGTCATATTGCGTTTTGATATATTATATTGCATAGCGTATGTGTAATTCCTGCTTAGCATATGTGAACTTCCGGTAAGATTTGCCACGTGGTTAAACAATCGTTTTGATAGTTGTTATACATGCATAGTATAATTACTTGTTAAAACCTCTGGGACATTATTACTATTGTTGGGAACGTTGATTTTCTGCGCAGAAAAGGTGTATGTCGTGTGATTTGTTGACTTTAAATACACTAAGGTTTGATCTATTGTTAAATAGAGTGTCAGTTGCTGTCTGACGAGGCAGGTGCCCAACTGGTGTACGGTATACAAGGCAGGTATACCGGGGGTGGAAACTAAGAAAGTTTTCGCGACGTGCACCCAAGGGTAATCGAATCGCTTACTGATAAGCTTTAAGCGTTGCGATTGCACCGCACGGCAAGGAAAGACGTGATTGCGACTTGGGTGTAACGGGGAGGAATTACATTGGTAAGGCTGGTAATTGACTTTACCGGATGCTGCCAGGCGTAATAAACTCAACAGATTTTGTTGGAGAGTCAGGGGTAATCGAGGAGCTGATAACCCTTTAGTCCGCATTGATATTTCTGTTTCAGGGGTTCTCGTTCAATACGAGAGGAAGCGAGTGGACGCGGCTTGTAGCAAATACGTTCACGGGCCAGTAAAATATCTCTAGCGGTAGATTGCGGGTAGCAGAGTGTTGAAATTAGTGGCAGGATATTGTGATATTTCTGGAACCCTATTTTTGTGGCAGGATATTGTGATATTACTGGGACCCTATTGTTCAACATGGGTGCTAAGCAGATGCTAGAGATGGCCGAGGTACTGCCTAAGGAAGGGCCTATTGGTTCAGCGAGATTTCTCATGTGTAAGAAATATGGTGCATACGCAACTGCGTATTGCGACACGTGGGTCAAGATGACCAAAGATTGTGTTAGGCCTTTCCCAACAATAGGGAGTTTTAATGCAGAGGTACTAAATACTGTAAAGGATAAAGTATGTTTGATTAAGTCAACGAAAGTGAGGAATAAACATAATGATTGTTTGAAATTGTGGCAAATGGAAGGTAGCACGTGGCAGAGCAGCGAATGCACAACGGAAGTAGGCGTTGCAAAAAGCGCGCGCACGGCGGAAGTAGCCGTTGAGAAGCGTGGAGAACTCAGCGCAAGCTCGCCCCTGCCACCCTATGTGGCGGGGGGGTAAGTACAGCCGTTATTAAAAATAAAAAAAAAGGAAATTGCTAAGTTATATCCTGTTTTAAGTCAGTTTAAAGCAAGTGTTTCTGAAGAAGAGGATGAACCCACTGTAATTTCAGCCATTGCCCATGCTGTTAATATGTTAGAGGTTCAGCGTAAGTATGGAAAGGGGGCAATGGCTGAGATAGGTGAGAGTAGTGTGACCACTAGGAGAGATAATGTTCAAAGTACTGAAGTAGCTAACCCTGAAGATAGTGAACCGGTGGGTACGTATCCAGTCCGCACAATATCAGTTCCCAATGGGAAGGCGGATAAGGATGGTGTAGTTCCTTTAAGAAATGTTACAATGCACTGTCCCTGGACTAGATCAGAATTACGTTCCATTATGACTGAATTCCCAGATCCTAGAAAAGAATTGGCTAAGTGTCAGAAGTTTGTTAAAGACTTGGGAAATGCACACGAACCAACCGATAAGGATTGGCGTGTAGTGTTGAGGGCGTGTCTTCCTCCCAATACTAACGTAAAATAATTTATTAAAGATTGTTTGTTGGAGGAAGACGACACCTTGACAGATGAGATTAATCAAGAGAATATAGAACAGATTGTCAAACATTTAGCCATCTATTTTCCAGTAGTAGCGAATTAGAGTAAGATTTTCACCATAAAAAAAAAAAGATAGTGAAACAGCATCAGATTACTTTAGTAGAGCTATAGCAGCGATAACACGGTTCACTGGGATATCAAACATAGGTGAGGACCCACATCACAGGGAAGTAGCTGTAGGAGTACCAATGGATGGTCTTAGGGAAAATGTAAAAACCAGAGTACAAACCTCATTACCTAATTGGAGAGGCATCACGGTAGATTCCCTTAGGGAGTCTGCTGTGGAGCATGATAAAAATATCTTTAGGAAAAAGGAAGAAAAGAGTGACCAGTTGATGACGGTGAGTATACCAGCATTAGAGGGAATGCATACACGACCACCAGCCTATAACCCACATAACAGGAAACGCAGAATGTTGAGATGTTATAATTGCAAGGAAGAAGGACCTATGAGGAAAGATTGTACTAAGGGAAGATATAATCCTAATGAAGGGTCGCATAGATATCCTCCAAGGAGGGATTCACATAGACTAGAAGACTCACACCTGCCCGCGCATATTACAGCAGCAAATGCTGCGCGGGAAAGCAATTGTCAGCGCTAGGGGTCAGGTCATACCTGTAGTCTACAGCCAGTGAGGTTAACTGAGAGTCTGAGAGAAGAACCAACAATGATAGTTGACATAGCTGGTAGGAAGTAAACTTTTCTTGTAGATACAGGGGCGGCCAGATCTGTGATAACCTCTCCTTTTAATCTACAGGTGACCAGTAAAACTATTCCAGCTATGGGGGTAACGGGAGGAGTGTTACATTATCCTCTAACTAAACCCGCTGAAGTTACTATTGGGCCCCTGCATACTAAGCATTCGTTTCTCTTAGCTGCAGCGGCTCCTACTAACTTGCTAGGGAGAGACTTGTTATGTAAAATGGGATGTGTCATATACTGTACTTCAGATGGTGTGTTCTTAGACAAACCAGAGAAGGTCGCGCATGAAGTACAGGATATATTGGACACCCCTCAAAGGTTAATGTTACACTCTACTGTTATAGAACAAAGTCCATCTCAAGTAAAGGGGATGTTGCTGGAAATACCAGGTTCACTATGGACCAGAGATGGACAGGACACTGGACTAATGGCAAACGTAGCCCCTGTCATGGTAAATCTAAAAAGTGGTAGGATAGCTCCAAAAATCCCACAGTATCCATTAAAACCGGAGGTGGAATTGGGGGTATATCCTGTTATTGAGAGGCTGTTGCAACAAGGGATTTTACTTCGTACATCCAGCACAGCAAATAGTCCCATTTTCCCTGTGAAGAAGAGTGGGGGGAGGGGCTATAGATTAGTCCAGGACTTAAGGGTAATTAATAAAGTTGTTGAGAGCCAATTCCCCGTAGTGCCGAATCCAGCTGTCATCCTCATGCAGATTCCACCGTCTGCTAGTCATTTTACTGTCATTGACCTATGTTCTGCTTTCTTCTCAGTCCCTCTTCACCCTGAATGCCAATACCTTTTTGCATTCTCCTACCGGGGAGTGCAATACACATGGACCAGACTTCCCCAGGGGTTCATTGACAGCCCCAGTATTTTCTACCAAGCCTTAAATGACTGTTTGCAATCCTTTCAACCCCGCAATGGGTCTGTTCTAATTCAATATGTGGACGATTTGTTGCTGTGCTCTGATTCTTTTATGTCATGTTTGCATGATACTAAATTGTTGTTGCTCCATCTCTCACAAACAGGGCACAAGGTGGCAAAGGATAAATTACAGCCATGTCAGACTAAGGTCAAATACTTAGGACACTGCCTCACCAAGGGGCTAAGACACCTGACAACCGACAGGATTGAGGCTATACAACACATGACTCTGCCACAGAGCCAGAAGCAGATTCGTACCTTCCTGGGGATGTGTGGATACTGTAGATCCTGGATCCCAGGTTTTTCTATTCTGGCATTACCATTGCAGGAACTAGTCTCTTCCTCAAAACCAGAACGTGTTGTACACACAGAAGAGTCAGAGTAAGCGTTCTTTAATCTAAAAGATAGTCTGACTAGAACACCTGCATTGGGAATGCCTGATTATGAAAAGCCTTTTGAGCTGTACTGTATGGAAGCTGATGGTTGTGCAGCAGGTGTCCTCACACAGAAACATGGTTACGCTAGCAGACCGGTAGCATACTACAGTGCACAATTGGACACTGTGGCAAGATCACTCCCAACATGTCTCAGAAGTGTAGCAGCAACAGCTCTTCTGGTAAGTAAGAGCGAGGATGTAGTATTAGGACATGATTCAACTGTCTATACACCCCATGCTGTATCAGCTCTGTTAAATTCAGCTCAAACCAGACATGTTTCTTCAGCTAGATTCACAAAGTGGGAACTAGCTCTGATGGCATCCTCAAACATCACCATCAAACGATGTAGCACCTTAAATCCAGCTACATACCTTCCATATGTGTCTCGAGAGACACAAAGGGTGGGAGGTAGGTGATGAGTTTTGCAAGAATACTGACACGCATGATTGTATGGAATATCTGAACCAGGTGACACCCCCTTAGAAAATGTAGATTTTACGTTTTATACAGACGGGAGTTGTCATAGACAGACAGAGACGGGAGAACTATGTACTGGTTATGCTGTTGTAGACGATCAGGATGTTGTAGAAGCTGGACCCCTTGGCCCACCTCACTCAGCCCAAGTGGCCAAACTAGTAGCGTTAAGGAGAGCGTTTGAGTTGGCAAAGGGTAACTCAGCTAATATATATACTGACTCTAGGTACGCCTTCGGGTAGTGCACGATTTTGGGGCCCTTTGGCGTCTTAGAAACTTTACGACAGCAGTAGGTATGCCAGTGGCACACTCACAACACATAAAAGGACTTCTGACAGCGATACAGTTACCTAGAACAGTAGCCGTCATAAAGTGCAAAGCCCATACCTTTGAAGAAGACCCAGTGTCATTGGGCAACAACAGGGCAGCAGGGCAACCTATGACTGTATCGACCGAAACTATGATGGTTTTTCAGACATTAGACATGCAGAAATTAATTGAAATGCAAGATTTGTGTTCCTTGCAGGAAAAGGCGGTCTGGAAGGCGAAGGGATGTGGTCAAGAGTCCTCAGGACTCTGGAGGGATGGACAAGGTAAGCCTGTAGCTCCTCAAACATATTATCCAAGCCTGGCTGAAGCAGCACACGGTCTGACTCACCTGGGTAAAGAAGGTATGTGCAAACTGGTGAGAGCATACTGGTGTGCTCCTGGATTTTCCTCTCAAGCTGGTAAGAAAGCAAAGTCATGTCTTACTTGTTTGAGGAAAAATGTCGGGAAAACTATTCCAACTGAGCCATCCCACATCCCTCCTACAGACGGACCTTTTCAGGTAATACAAATTGACTATATCCAATTACCACCGTGCAGGAATCTAAAGTATGTGTTAGTATGTATTGATGTGTTTTCCCGGTTGGGTAGAAGCATATCCGGCAGCCACTAATACTGCTGTGTTCACTGCAAAGAAAATTGTACAAGATTTTGTGTGTAGGTTCGGTATCCCTAGAATCATTGAAAGTGATAGGGGTACCCACTTTACTTGCGATATCTTCCAAAATATCTGTAAACTCATGGGAATCAGTAGCAGACTTCACACCCCTTACCGACCACAAGCCAGTGGTACGGTGGAAAGAGTAAATGGTACTATTAAGAACTAGCTTGGTAAGGTAATGGCTGAAACTGGCTTGGCGTGGCCTGAAGCTTTGCCACTAGTCCTCCATAGCATCCGAACCACTCCTAGACCTCCTCTTAATCTGTCCCCCTTTGAGATACTGTTCGGCCGACAACCTCATTTGATCGTGAGTCCGCAAAATGACTTAAAGTGTAATAATGAAGTGACTGTGCAATATCTTATAAAAATGAGCAGACAGCTGAAACAACAACAACAAAAACTCAAAATGCTGTCACCTGGTATGCCAGAAACGAACTGTCATGATGTTGAACCTGGGGACTATGTTATGATCCGCAATTTCTTACGTTCAGGTTGTTTAACAGATCGTTGGGAAGGCCCGTACCAAGTGCTGCTGACCAGTACCACATCACTGAAGGTTGCAGAGAGAGATACTTGGGTCCATTCCACCCACTGCAGGAGAGTCAGTAACCCGGAGAACAGGGGCGGATTGGCCATAAGGCTTACCGGGAATTTTACCGGTAGGCCGGGGACGTAATGAGGCCGACTGCACGCTGCTTGATTTTTTTTTTTTTACATCTTTTTTCACTCTTTTTTTTTTTTTTAACATTGGGTGTTCGTCGACAATCAGGGCCAGCCTAACGTGGGGACGAATTGGGGGGGAGGGGGGCAGCGGATCAGGGGTGTCAGTGGGGGAGCATCGCTGTGGCTGGTCCTTGCAGCTTGTGGCCGTGGAACTTATCTTAAACCTGGCGCCATCATCGTCTTATCCAATAATAAACAGAGGCATTCATCTCTCGGTGGAGGGGCGTAGTGTGGCCACTCTCCGGATCCCCCGTGCGGTGAGCTGTCAGTGTCTCCGTCTGCAATCATGTTGGTGGTGGGAATTGGTCTGGGCTTCCAGAGTTGCTACGTCGTGGTAGCCAGAGCCGGAGGATCGAGACTGTGGCGAATGAGTACAGCGACCGCAGCAGCCCGTGAGTATACCCGGCGCCGCCATGTTGCCTGCTATTAGTCGCGGTGCACATGTTGCTCATTGTCCGCTGCCATTATTACTGACACAGGTCAGAGATAGCTGATCCAGGGTGATGTCTCTAAATGACCCCTTATCATAAGCTGCTGCCCATAAGGTGTCTGTGTTCTTGTGAGACTGACATGCTTTTCTTTCAGAATTTATAGAATCAAATCTACTCTTTCAAAGAGAGATCTCTGCTATCATTCGCTTGATGGCATGTATCTTGTAATTATTTATTGTAGGTCGTGATCACATTTCAGTATTGAGCACCCTGTTTGCTGTATTTGTGTCTCTCTCTCCCTCTTCTGTATTCTATTGTGGTTCATCTTTGTGTTCTTTAGACTCAGTTTGCTCCCAATGGCACACTATTTGGTGAATGCAGATTACCCAGCATTTCAGATGAGGTTTAATGAACCCTATGGAGGAAGTGCTGAAAATATGCATGATTGTTCAGTATGAAAACTGGACTGAAGTAAATGCAGTTTATTTTGTTGTCTTGTGTCATGTTCCATCCAGTGATCACTCTGCTTGTGTACTGTTGGCACTATGTTAACCTGCAGTGCCAGTTAAGATGCATTTGCCAATTAGTGAATGTAGCTCAGACAGAACTGACCAGAGCAGGAGGGATAGCATTCATATGGGCCTCTACCAATCCGCTTACTGTTGAAAAATATTCCTCTGCTGTGCATGCACATTCGTCACACCAACTAAACAGCTTTTAACTGTTCCACAGGTAACTAGTGGAAGGAGATGTTGACCAAAATGATCAGTCTTTTTTTTTTCTTTGGTTTACAAAATAAATGCAAATGTTGATTTGCTATGTAGCAGGTGTCAGTGTTATGGCAATGTAATGAGGGTGAGGACAGGGGAGCTTATGACAATGTAGTGTGTGTTAATGTAGTGTGTGTCGGGGGCTTGTCACTGTAATGGGGGTGCGGGCAGGGGTCATATGGCAATTATACGGGGGTGAGGGCAGAAGGGCATATGGCAATGAAATGGGTGTGAGGGCAGGGGGGCTTAGTGCAATGAAATGGGGGTGAGGGCAGAGGGGCTTAGGGCAATGAAATGTGGATGTGAGGTAGGTGGTGACTAATGGGTGATGGTGGGGCAATTTAGTTTAATAGTGGGGCCTATTAATTTAAGATGAGGAGGCAGGACTTTAATTGAATGTGAGGCTAAGATTTGGGCGGAGGGCTATTTATTAAATGTGAATTTGAATAATTTAATGACAAGGGATGGTTTTGGGAAATGGTTATATTTATTAAACTTAAATCCTATTTATTTCTGGGCCTGTTTGGAGGTAGGGAAATAAGTTAATTTATTAAATGGGAATACTATTAATTTAATGATGGGGTTGGTTGGAGGGAAATATCTCTATTTATCAAATGTGAATACTATTATTTTAATGGGGCTGGAGGTAGGGCTAATTATTAAACGTGTGTGCGATTGATTTAACGCCGGGGCTTGTTGGAGTTTTCTTAATTTCGTGTACCCATTTTTTATCCAGATAGGACTCATAGCATTCAAGGAACCAGATAAGCAGCAACTGAGCTTTCACAGGTAGAGAAAGCGACAAGAACAGGACACACATACTCGGGTACATACAGTGGGTGCACAGACACAGTGAGCGCAGACACAGTGGGTACACACACATAATGGGCCCCGCCTACCATTTATTTGGCCCCGCCCACATGAGGCCACTTTCAGACTCTTTTCCAGGGCCACTTTAAGTTCCCAATCGGCCCCTGCCGGAGAAGGTGCGAGATAAAACTGAGACCGACGACACAGATCTGTCACTCGTAAATCTGTTCCGGGAGACCTAAAGCCTGCAGTCAAGACACCTGAACCAGAGACGTTGCCTCAGAACTATCTTTCCAGCGATGGAGTGGCGGTTTTTGTTTTTCTTTTGTTCCAGGATTTTCCTTGTTTTTACTTTTTCTAGGACATTCTATTTTTGTGAAGGGGGATGGAGGATGGAGGAGGGTTTGGGTAGTGATGCGGATGAGATGGAGGCAGAGGAAAAGTTATTAGAATACTCAGAGCAGCCCAGTGTCAAGCTTGGTCCGGGGGTTATGAAAAGGTCTGCTAGCTCAGGAACTCGGAGACAGTGTGAGGGGCTATTGTTTGATGAGTATTGTATCTGCAAGTTCTGTGACTCCCTAGTTGAAGAGAGATGCATCCAGCGATGCCAGTCCACCGGTAATCTGAATGTGGGCAGGCATGCTCTGGAGGATTATCACTCCTTGGTGGGTAAGGTCCTAAACCAAACCGAGTGCTGGGTGTGCTCTCACGTGCCGTAGGGGCAGCATAACATAGGACTAGTGCCATTCCCTTTAAACATCTCCGAAGTACTCGAATTGAGGGGTGGGAGGCCCATAGAGGGGAGGTACAATAACACTAGGTCCCTAGTCTAACGCTTCGACAATACTCTGTAGACAGATCTTTGCTGTGCCTAAATATCTCTCATGCAAAACGTCTGGAGAATTGGGAAGCTGACCCATCAGATCAGACAATGGCTCGCCACGCTCATTTTAGAGGGAGACTTACAAGATCACCAATAGGCAGGAATGTTGATGGAAGTCACAAATTAGGGCGTATAACCAAACATAATAAAGTATCCATTGGAAAAGTCTCTATAGATAATTGTAAGAATGTCATCCATGCTGACATGTGTCTTGAGCAAATGGAGACACTAGGCTTTGGTAGTTTTATCAAAACTCTGTGTGATATAATTAATGGGCATACTGTTCCTTATGTTCTCCCTGATGATGTGTACTTTGTTTGTGGGAGAAAAGTTTATTCCTGGGTGACTCCGAGTTCCAAGGGTTTGTGTTTCTTAGCTAAACTGGTTCCTGAAATCATGACTATTACTCATGAGGAAATGGTTGGTATTCACAAGACTACATCACCACCATACATACACACACAGTATGAACACCGTGGCAAGAGAAATATGATTCCTGGGGAGGAACCATAGCTACAAAATTGATTAGTGAAACCGCTGGGTTTCAAGTTATGGTTGCTCTAGATCTCACCAGGACCGCTCAGGGAACGTTAAACTTTAAATATATCCAAGACCTAGCTAAATTAATAGACAATATCACCGAGATGTATGATGACACTTTCAGGTATACTGGAAGGGAGCTACAAGCGTACAAAAAGGAGTTGGTGCAACATAGACTGGTACTAAATTATCTCACCTCTATTACTGGTGGGTACTGTGTGACACTGGCCACCCAGTTCGGTGTCAAATGTTGCACGTACATCACCAATAATACGGATGACCCTAAGGAGGTTATAGACCGGAAGATGGATGAAATTCTTCAACTGAAATGGGAATTTCGAAAGAACCATAATTCTTCGTTATATGAGGTCGGGGAAAAGGTGGCAGGTTGGTTCTCGTGGTTGAACCCTGTTAAATGGTTTTCTGGTCTGGGGGAGTGATTACAGGAAATGGTTGCTAGTGTAGGTAAGCTCCTTCTCCTTATACTGGGTGTCATCTTAGCAATTGGTTTATGTGTCAAATGTGTTCCTACTGTGTTGAAGTGTGGAAAACAGTCTTCTGGGAGTAACACTGAGAAAGAGACTGAAAGGGTGGTGAGAGATACCGAGATCATGGTCTGTGAAGATGTATTGTATAATCCTGAACTTGAAATGGTGATTAGGTGATAGTTTATTACACTATCAAAGGGTGGAGCTGTCGAAGTCAGCAAATTGGATAAAGTCATTTCAATTAAAATCGAGCAAACTTGGTTGTCTTTGTCTGAAAAGATGTGTAGAGCATGCTACGGCGTGGAAGGGCGTACCCAGCCGCTACACGTGGCAACAACAGCATTTACGCTTTTTCATACATTCGCACAAACACGCACATTTTTAAAATAGTTAATCGCAGTTGCAACACATAGTTATTTATGTCGAAATATAGTAGTGTTTATGTGTAATATTATAAGTTATATGCATATTAGTGATACATATGGTTCAGGTTCAAAGAAATGTGTCATGTCTAATATCATATTAATCCCCTTTACATCAGCAGCTGTTCGGTGCATTCGGCAAAGAGATCGCACATTGCATACTCTAGTTATTGATGTTAGGGAATAAACCTTTAATATGATATTAACTGTCAAATGCTAATGGACTGATTGTAATTGGAGTGTGGCGGGAAGAACAGAGCAGTTTGGCGGGAAGAACAGAGCTCACCCCCTGGAGAGACCCCCACATTTGGATTCCTTAGATTGAATCAGCCTATGATGTGTAACCCCCTGGACCCTCCTGATGCCTGGACCAATAGAAGCAAGCTATACCATCTGCATTGTTTCACTGTATCTCTCTTTGCATATAAGCAGTAGCTCTCATGTAGTGTTCAGTCACCTTGACCACAGACTTCAGGACTGAATGACTGTTCACTGGATCCAGAGCGCCTGCGATAAGTAACGGCTGTACTTACTATTATTTCGCTTGAATTATTCTGCTACTTTTTGAGAATAAATAATTGTGCGTTGGAAACACAAATTGAGATTCAACAATCGTTATTGGATAGCGACAAAACGCTCATAACAGACCCTTGCAGCAAACGCTAAACTCCCTTGCGGGAGTCCCTGGCGAAAAACGGGGGCGTGTTTAGACTCCGCGCCTCCTAGCTTAGCAGCGCAAATATCAGCAAGTGACCTTCAGTCCCTGTGACTCGTGACACTCGATTTCTCTGAATTGTCATCCTCCTCCTCTTGACTCTGTGCATTATGGCTGTAGCTCCTGAACACCTGCTTTTTTTAAATTCTAATCCAGTTCTAACCGCTTCTTCATAGTGGGAACTGATGGCATGTTTTATAAATGTCCTCTATGGATATATATGTATGTATATAAATATATATATATGTATGTGTATACATATATATATATATATATATATATATATATATATATATACACAAGTTAACCCGTGCATGATACTCATGCATTCTAGTCAAATCAAGATACTTAAGGTCTTAAAAAGGTTCTTGTCATGCATTTGGGCCTAGCCCAGGCCTCAGGGGAAGATCGTTACTTCCCGACGCAAGCGCCCTTTTTAATGTGTGTTCATGAGGTAAAATTACCTCATGAAAATGAGTTTGACCCCTCAACTCGTAAATTTAGCCTTTACTACCCCTCCCACGGGGGGAAGGGGGGATGATGGAAGTTAACTGACTTGACTATTCTAATTTTTTTGTCAAATAATGTCAGTATACCAAATTTCAGGTCAATTTGATGAGCCCTTTCTGAGAAAATAGTTTTTTCCACACACACACACACACTAACGCACGCCTCTACACATGTGTGTTCATGAGGTAAAATTACCTCACGAAAATGAGTTTGAACCCTACCAAATTTCAGCCCTTTTTGAATTTTTTTTCCCACACACACTAAGAATTTAGTAGGTCAGTGTATAACTCTGCCCAGCAGGTGGCGCTGCAACTTGTTTTGGTTTTTTTTCACACACACACAGACAGACAGACGCCACTAAGCATTTATATATTAGAGATATATATATATATATATATATATATATATATATATATATATATATATGAAACAGAATAAAGGAAGGGGCGCACAATAGTGTAGGTCAGTAATATAATGGGACCACACAGGAATCCAAGATAGAAACCTTATCACCAAGGTAGAGTGAACCAGAGAGCGCAATAGAAATATCACCCAGGTACACTGGTGTAGATATATGCGTACCAAAAATAAAAGCTTTTAAGCTTATCTGTAAAGTTGTCACACAGAATCACAGATCACTCAGTGTAATCCATGGAGCACCATGTAAAATAAAGGTCACCCAGGTCACGCTAGTGTAGATATATGCGTACCAGAAACCAAAACTTTTCAGCTTATCTGTAAAGATGTCCCAAAGACTGTTGTGTACAGGTCACACTTCCTCCATAACAGGATACACAGCTGATTGCCTTAGGAGATGAAGTAAACAAGGGACCACAGATGTAATATCTCAATAATACAAATTTATTAAATGAATAGTAGCCACTTACATATCTAGTAGCAGATAGCAGTCCTATCTGTATACGACCAGAGATCCCAATACAATTAGGGGAACAGCAATAAGGCTCAACGCGCTTCGTCTGTATCAACAGACTTCATCAGGAGAAAAAATTGATATTTTCTCCTGATGAAGTCTGTTGATACATACACCGATTGGTGTATTCTTTTCATGGATGCATTTGAATTCAGGGAATTTTATTTCAGATTGTTATTCTCAGATAGGCAATACCCAGACATAGATATTTTTTTCAGAGGTGTATTGTGTTGTTTTATATGGTTCTCAGAGTACAGATTTTTCATCCTTATTTACATCCGGCAGGCAAAATAAACTATAAAAAATAATGGGCCCCTTAACAGACCATATTGGAATATAGTGACCAATAGATGTCCAGTACATCTATGCTTCTAGAAAAGAGATCACTTATACAGCAATGACGCACAATTGCTCAACGCTGAATGCCTTAAGTGGTACAAGACCCAGAAATGTTATATAGTTGTTAACATTAGGTATTATAAAGAGGGAAAGTGTGGCAGCTGTTTAACAAGGACAGGTAACAAGGATGAGCGGCAGTGACCAAAGCTCTGCAGGCCTTTCTTGCATTGTTTAATAAAAGTGTTCATCAATCCACAAGAGTGACTCCCATAGAGAAAACTATGCGTCTCCAAAACAACATTGTCTATTTATCTGAATTAGACAAAGATGCCAGATTAAAATGTCTGTTGCAATAATCCTTTGTGGACTAATAAAATATGGAACATTTAGGCATAAAAAAGGTAAAGCAAACTAAATTCTATATTCCAACAAAAAAAAGATCACAATCATACTATATATGTGTATATAGTATAAATACTTAGCACACTTTCCTATAACGAATTAAGCTATTTTGGTATGTCCTTTTTTCCTTCAAGTTCCCACAACTACAAGTAATAACCAATGAAAAACAAGACACAATTTACTTTTTTTCAGAGCATGAATTTATTTACTTTATAGAATCCTAAATATCCAGAATTTCAACAGCATAGGAGTGCACTTCTGCTGGGTTGCATAACTAATACAGAACCTTTGTTAATACTAACTGTTTAATTAAATTAATAGCCATTCTGGAAGACAAACTCAGTTGATAGAAAATATAAAAATTTTACTGTGCAAAATTTTACATCATATTCAAAAAGATACATGTCCATTACACCATAGTACAGATTCCATTTACATCATACTTGCCAACTCTCCCGGAATGTCCGGGACACTCCCGCATTTTGCGAGAGTCTCCCGGACTCCCGGGCGAGTGTGGCAATCTCCCGAATTCTGCCCACTTCACTAGGAAGTGCCCCAGAAGTGCAGAATTAGATCCCAAACACCGCGATTCCCGGTGAATCGCGGCATTTAGCCCCACCCCCCGCTGTCAAATCGCGATTTGCGTCATTACGTCGCGGGGCCAAAATGACGCGATTTCGGCGCCCCCACCGCACGCCCACCTGCTGCAGAGAGTCTCCCGGACACCAACTTTAAAAAGTTGGTAAGTATGATTTACATATAGCACTGAAGTCTTAGCCAGTAGAGCAATATTGTACAGCATTGTCCACATTTACAAGTCGATGCATATTTTACAGTTCACTCACTTACACCACAAGAAATATTACTAAAACAGTCACATTTAACTTAGTGGTCTTTAAAATAAAAACAAAACCAAAACAAACATACTTATAAAGAAAAAATAAATACATAAAACAAAATATATATATATAAAATATAAAATCAAGACACTAGTGCATAAAACCAAACAGATAAAACTCATCATCAAAATCACAAGAATATAAACTTATATGTTTTATTGTCAGTGTTGGGTACTCTGCTGTTAAATGATTGAGGGCATACCTATAATCCCTTGCATTCTCTCAAATGTAAAGACAAATTCTCCCATGCCCTAATGGCTTACAGCTGCTGCCTTTTGTATTGCTTTCCTACAAGATTTTCACACACTTGAATTTATCTTTACTGCTTTAATTACCAATTAGTTTACCATCTTTTCAGGTATGTCAAATTGTATTTAATGTAGAGATGCTCAGGCACGGTTCCCCGAGAACCGAACATACCCGAGCTTAGCATATCCGAGTACCGAGATGGCTCGGCTCGGTGCTTTCGCGCTTTTTCGGAATTGTAAACAAGGCAAAACGTCATTATTACGTCGTCGGATCTCGTGAGTTTTGGATTATATAAGTACAGCCCTCCACGGCGATCCAGCGCCATTTCACAGAGGGACACAGAAGGGGTAGCACAGTCTGTAGAGCAGTTGGGCAGCAACATAGGTAGAATAGAAAGAGGAGGGAATAGCAGTTTTTCAAAGTCTACAGTGACATTCAGAGGAGCTCCATTGCTAATTGTCATTGCTGAAATAGAATTAATAGGGCAGGCTTGCTCTTCTATATCTGCAGTCCCATAATGTACAGTGTTATATATGTAACATACAAAGAGGAGAGCTCCATTGCTCCATTGCTAATTGTAATTGCTGAAATACAAATACTCCATACAAATACATGTCCCCATTCATTTTGTCTGCCCTGTCTGTGCTTGTTTTACGTATGTCTTGTTTTATGTATGTCCTTGTCTTCCCTACTGTACAGCGCTGGGGAGCACTGTGGTGTCTTACAAATCTACGATAATAATAATAATAATAATAATAATACTTGTTTAATAATAAGATAAGTATTAATAATAAGATAAATAATAATAATAAGATTAACAGTCAATTGTTGTAAACTACTAGTAGTCTTCTTCTTGGTCTGCTTCTGGGTTGAAGATACACCCCCAGCAGAAGGAGCAGCAGCAGTGGGCCTAACGCACAAGGATTCTTCTGAGGAGTCTTGGATAGGGGAGGAGTTATCTTGCATTAGCATGATGACTCCTCCCCTATCCAGGAAATTAGTGTTATTGAGGTTAATAATAATGTAGGAACAAAAACAAGAGCAAAATTATGTCATTTTAGCATATTTTAGAAATTTTTCTAAATAATACAGATCCAAAAAAAAAACCCAAAACACATGAGGGCATTTTTGCCAAAACCAAAACACAAAGGTAATCCAGATCCAAAACCAAAACCAAAAAGAGTTCACGGGTGTCAGTGAGCATCTCTAATTTAATGTACCCTGAAGCAAGTTTATGATCTATCATAGTAATGTTTAATTGTGTTTCATGATCTATGACAAAGGTTTTTCTGCTATGTTTAATAACACACAAATGTCAGTGCCTACCGGGGACATTGTTTTTTTTTATTTATTTGTGAATGGTACACTTTCTTGCAGTCAGATCACACTCAGAGTACAAGCATTTAATACTGAGAACTGAGATAAGGCAGGTAGGCAGGATTGCATATGGAAACTAGAACCCTGTTTAGCTATCAAAGAAGTACCATAACAATGTAAAGAGTCATTTGCAGCACACATTTCTTTTTGGAAAAATCAAGAAAAACACTAGGTTTTAGAAATAGCTTGAAAAAGAAAAAGCCAACAGAGTGGGTTCATGTGATGTATAAAAAGGGTACTTTTTGGTTGGAGAAAAAAATCAAACAAAAGGGTTTGAAAAACAAGCAAAAGGGTTTGAAAAAGAATTTAAAGACCTTCACCTTCTTATATAAACACACACACACACCCTTTCTCTCTATAGCGCTAAAAGAAGCAGCTAGTAGCTTTTAAGTCAATGCACAAATGTGTTTGTCTGATGTAACAAAGTAAACTACACAACTGAAAAGCCAATAAACCATTAGCATTGAGGGAACTTTCAATACATAAAAGGTTAATGCTGAACTGTTGTCTTTTTTCTTGTATAAAAGAGGACTGTGCCACATATAAAAAACAAACACTGTCCAGTGCTGTTCAGGTTTATACCTGTATGTAATAAATTTACGTTCATGATGGTAGATCAAAGAATCATTGGCTTAATACAGTTCAGCCACAACAGAACTTTCCTGTGGCTCACCAAGGAATTGGTAGAGTTTTCCTAGTTTGACAGACCTGCTACTGTCAATGGACTGGAAATAATTGTCTAGGATGTCTGAAGCCAATATACAAGTATAAGGACTTGTGTAAATCTAGTCTATTTGGTGTGAATTTTTTTGTGGGACTAGAGATGAACTGGATGGACAGAGAATCATTGTGTCATTCACAAATCTGTGCCAAAGTCAATGATAAATCACTTTGCAAAAAAGTCATCTTCCTATGAAGCCACTAATTACTAATGTTATTTAACTGTAGACTGAAGTGCAGAAAAATAGCATGACTATAAAACGTATCCGGTGTGCTGTTTTATAACTTGTTAGTAGACAGGAAGGTTTGCCTCCAGTAGTCTATGATTTGTCAACTTTATGGATAAAGTCACTTAAACTCATTGGGCCTGATTCATTAAGGGACGTATACTGTGCGCAACTTCCGTAACATATTACACTCAAATAAGTGCAAGAAAGGTACGCCCTGATTCAACAAGCAACGGATCTCTAAATAGGTACCAAGATGAATCGGGTCGCAAGTCGTTTACTCAACGTAAAAAGCTAAGTAACAGAGTGGTGCGTTGCCTCCTCCCCAGGTCTGAGACAATGATTGCACATCCTAGCTGCCTTTTCACATGCACCTCACAGGTGCATCTCCTGATCATTCTGTTTAGAGACTGGCAGACCAGAAGACCCGGACAGGGCCTTATGTATGGAGCCCACCCTTCTATTTCTCCATACATAACACCAGGGACCCTTACCAAGTTTTGTTACCACATGGAAACACTCTGTGGGAAGTTTTTCCACACACTGACCCATTCTCCCTGGTGTTTTTTACAAACACAATGCAGGAAGCCTGTGACACATACCTCTGCCATTTAGCCTTATCCCAGTGACTGTGTCACTATATACAAATCTAATATATAAATGCTTAGTGGCGTCTGTCTGTCTGTGTGTGTGTGGGAAAAAAAACCCAAATTGCAGCGCCACCTGCTGGGCAGAGTTATACACTGACCTACTAAATTCTTAGTGTGTGTGGGGAAAAAAATTCAAAAAGGGCTGAAATTTGGTAGGGCTCAAACTCATTTTCGTGAGGTAATTTTACCTCATGAACACACATGTGTAGAGGCGTGCGTTAGTGTGTGTGTGTGGAAAAAACTATTTTCTCAGAAAGGGCTCATCAAATTGACCTGAAATTTGGTATACTGACATTATTTGACAAAAAAATTAGAATAGTCAAGTCAGTTAACTTCCATCATCCCCCCTTCCCCCCGTGGGAGGGGTAGTAAAGGCTAAATTTACGAGTTGAGGGGTCAAACTCATTTTCGTGAGGTTATTTTACCTCATGAACACACATTAAAAAGGGCGCTTGCGTTGGGAAGTAACGATCTTCCCCTGAGGAGGCCTGGGCTAGGCCCAAATGCATGACAAGAACCTTTTTAAGACCTTAAGTATCTTGATTTGACTAGAATGCATGAGTATCATGCACGGGTTAACTTGTATATATATATATATATATATATATATATATATAAATGCATTTTATTATGTCACACAAATCTAGTGCACAGTTTATTTTTTATCTTTAAAAGTTAATTAATATCTATCTGTAAAAAATATTTTTAAAATATTTAAAAAGTTTACTTTGCAGGGCAGATGATTTTGCATCATCTACCTGGGTTTCGTTTCTATTCAGATCACACTATCATGTTAGGTGACCAATAATGAGTGTATTATTTTTGTCCTTAAAAACAATGTTTACACTTGTGTCTGTGTTGAATTTAAATGTATCTTGGTGACATTACAGGTCCCACCATGGCTTTGCAGTCATGGAGTATGCTTGTGTTTTTACTAATACTGATACTTAATTGGTTAATGGCAACCTGGCCATCCTGGGACCTGTAGTGCACCAGAGACAAATCACTTTCAAGTCTTATTGGTAGTATTATTTGCACACACACAACTGTCAGGGAAGGCCTATATAGTGCTTTCACCACAGGCGTGGGTATCCCTAAGGGGGGTGAGGGAGACCACATCTCCCTAGTTAATGTGTGTTGAAAGATAGTTACCTCATTCATCACAGTTGTAAAGATGTGCCCCCTGGCTCCGGTTCCCGTGCCTGTGAAGAGGGCGAAGATGGAGGCTGCCGCTGTGCCCCAGAAGAGGCTGAAGATGGCCCTGGCTGCTGTGCCCATGTAGAGGGCGAAGAAAGAAGAGGAGATTTACTTACCGTTCCAGCAATCCAGCGTTGGTGAGTATTTCCTTCTTTCCACAGGTCTTGGCAGCGGAGGGAGGATGAGCCAATCAGGGATTGCCTTTCTACGCTGGCCAATCGGCGGCCGGATGAGTGAGCCAATCACGGCTCACCTCCGACCGTTCGAAAGATTGGCGCAACAGCGAGCCAATGAGCGCTCGCAGTGGCGCCCAGTGATTACGTCACGCCGGCAGTTACATAAGCCGACGAGCGGCGCCATTACTGCAGAAGTTCATCGGAGCAGTGAGAAGAGGACATCGTGGGATGTCCAGAGCGGCAGATCAAGCGGAAGACGCCAAAAGTGGCAGGATGCCCTTGTCAGGGCAAGGAGCTACCCTGCCAATGTCTATCACTGCCGGAGACGTCAGCGGGGAGCACTTGTAAGGGCTGAAAGCGCCCCCGCCCAAAAGACTGCCGGCTGGAGGGTCTGGAAGACCCGGAGGAAGAAGGCTTCTGGGCAAGCTGAGTATCCTGCGCAGAGCAGGTGAGTATATTCAGCATTAATTTGGGCACAAGGCCCGTGGCCATAGTTGGGCGCTAGGCCCGTGGCACTTGGTAGGGGCACAAGGCCCATGGAACTGGGCATAAGGCCCTATAAAGGAAGTTAGTGGGCTTAAAGCCCAAAGCTGTATAAAGGGCACAAGGCCCTTGTAGTTAGGTAGTGGGCTAGTGCCCATAGCTAGTGGCCCTAGGTGACAGGGCACAAGGCCCTAGTTAGGGGCTGCAAGCCCATAAGTGTGACAGGGCGCAAGGCCATAGTTAGTGGGCTCAGAGCCCAAGGTAGAGAGGGGGCTAAGGCCCATAGTCAGAGTACGGTGGCTCAGTGGTTAGCACTTCTGCCTTACAGCACTGGGGTCATGAGTTCAATTCCTGACCATGGCCTTATCTGTGAGGAGTTTGTATGTTCTCCCTGTGTTTGCGTGGGTTTCCTCCGAGTGCTCCGGTTTCCTCCCACACTCCAAAAAAAAACATACTAGTAGGTTAATTGGCTGCTATCAAATTGACCTTAGTTTCTGTCTGTGTGTGTGTGTATATTAGGGAATTTAGACTGTAAACCCCAATGGAGCAGGGACTGATGTGAGTGAGTTCTCTGTACAGCGCTGCGGAATCAGTGGCGCTATATAAATCAATGATGATGATGATGAGAGCACAAGGCTCTGTAGTCAGCTGGGCAGAGAGGCCCATTGTGTAGGGCATAAGGCCCTGCTTGTGGTCAGTGGCATGAGAGCCCTGAGTAGAGTAGGGCGCGGTTCCGTGTGTGTGGTGAGTACACTAGGTGGAAGACAACTGTAGAGCAGAAGTCTCCTGTTAGTGCTGTATTAACCGGCTGGTTAGATAGCAACTGTGTACTTGCATGGTCAGCCTGCCATATATGGTTACAGAGTATTATTCCGTCTGTGCGGCGAATATTGCCTTGTGTACTGTGTTTGGGGCTGTGCTGTCTTTCTTTCCAGGTGCAAGACGTCAGGCCCCCATTAAAAGTAGACTCTTGTTTCCTGATTGTTTTCCTGCATTAACCTGTACTGTGGAGACAAGGTTTAGTTAAAAGCTTACACATAGCCAGGGAAAGAACACATAGTAGTTTTCCCGTTCCGTAGGTCCCTGGGGTTACGCTGGTTTCCAGAGGGGGTGATTGAGTATCTCACTCACAGCTCAATTGAGTTCCAGGGGCGGCCCGTGGTTCTGGTTGAGTGTCCCGTCCTCAGTTCCGGCAGGTTCTCTGGCGGTTCTGTAGTGGGATACGTGTTCCGCTTGAGTGGAGGCAGTCGTTACGAGTTCCGGCGGTGACGATCGGTGGTTCCATGTGGCAGTCGACATTCCGGTGGTGTGCTGTTCCAGTGAGCCTCTTTCGGGCCTTGTGCAGCCAGTCCTTAGGATTCCGTGGGTGACCCCATTGCAAGAAGACAGTCTTCTTGGTACGACCTGGGTGAGGGTGTTAGGGAACAGCCCTCTGGAATAGACCGTGAACACCGGCTGGTGTTCCCCATAAAGTACAGTGAGTAGGTCCCGTTAGTACAATACACTCAGAGTTATTGTTATATAGTTGAGTTGCGTTACCGGCCATTAGTAGTTGTTAGGGTTGGGTCGCCTGTTGTAGTAAGTAGTTTTGTGGGTGTACATCTTGGCCTCACTGGTAGAGTAGAGGGAGGCTGTGTGTTATCTGTCACCCACAAGTGTCAGGGAGGAGCAGGAAAGCAGGGACTAGAAGTTGGAGTGCCCGGTCAGTATAACGCTGTCACGATTTGCACTCTGCAGCTGCTGTCTGCAGTGACTCTATTGGATTTGGTATGCTTTCCACTTGTAGTACCACTGCCCACCAAAGGGGCCACTGTGCTACTTGATTATTCTCCTTGATCACTGGGAGTGGTTTCAGCTGCATGAGGCCTATTTATACCTGCCTGCTTCAAATAGTCTGGGCCAGATCATCAGGTCATTCCGAGGAGCATTCCCTGTGCTCAGCTTCTATCTGCTATCTGGACTCCTGCATATTTCTTCGTTGAAATCTACTATTTGCTGTTACCTGTGTCCTGGACTCCTGCATCTTCAAACATTATACCTGGTACTTGTAGTTCTACGCTGCCTGTTGAAATCCACTATTTGCTGTTACCTGTGTCCTGGACTCCTGCATCTTCAACCATTATACCTGGTACTTGTAGTTTTACGCTGCCTGTTGAAATCTACTATTTGTGTTACCTGTGTCCTGGACTCCTGCATCTTTAACCATTATACCTGGTACTTGTAGTTCTACGCTGCCTGTTGAAATCTACTATTGCAGTTACCTGTTTCTCATCTGCACTTTGAACTGTCTCATGAGTTACCTTGTCATCTCTGTTTATTAATAAACTCATTATAACCACTTATCTCCTCTCCGTGGTCATACCTGGGAAATCCTGACAAACGCTCAATTCCCTCTTTTGGTTAGGCACTCACCGAGAGGTGAGTGGTGTATTTGAGGCGGGACTGTTCCTGGTCTCAAGTGCTCGTAGTCCCACACCTTGGCAAGAGAAAAACGAGGTGGCGGCAAGCAAGCTTGACTAGCGTGTCTTCGCTCATTGCCGTGGTCTCGGACAGCCCTTTCCTGGTAGACACAGCCATAATTCCTGTTTCTTCCGTAGAGGGAAGTGGTTGGAGGTGACAGAGGGTCAGTTGCTGATCTGCTGGGATAGGACAGCGGTTGGGGTGCATCGGAAGCAGACGGGAGGTGACCATCGTTTGTAAGGTAAGTTTATCTGTGTGCGTCTGTACTGTTCCCCGCAGGCGTTGCACAGTCATAGGGGAGGATGTACAAGTTTGGAGATACCTGCTACCCTCTTCACAAGCTTTCTTATGAAATTAAATTTAAGGGAGTTAATATCAGAATGTCCTCCTCACAGTAATGGGTTCAAATTCCCAACCATGGCCTTATCTGTGCGGAGTTTGTGGGCCTGATTCATTAAGGAAAGTAAAGCAAACAAATGCAGAACTTTGAACTATGCCCAAACCATGTTGCAATGCAAGGGGTGCAAATTATTTTTTTAAATTGCACATGTTTTTTCATGTAGCACACAAATACTTTATAGCTTATTTTTACACTGACAATTTGATCAAAGTCATGCTCTTAGGGCCGCCGAGAAAGGGGGGGGGCGGGTACTAATTTTTTTTTTTCAAAACGATTTTTCTTCTTTTTTTTTTTTTTTGCGGGGGGGGGGAGGCTCGGTCGTTGGTGGGGGGAGCAGGGTAGTTAAAAAAAAACCAAAACATACTCACTTGATCGCGGAGCCGGCATCCCTCCTCTCTGCTGCTCTGTGCTCCATTCAGACTGTCTGAATGCCGGGTGTGACATCATCATGTCCAGCATTCAGTCAGTCTGAAGCAATGGAGCACAGAGCGGCAGAGAAGACCAAGAAAGCAGAGAGGAGAAAAGGTAAGTGAAGGGAGGAACACGAGGGGGGCACAGAGGGGTTAAAAAACGGGGAGGCAGCATGACAGAGGGGTTAAAAAATGAGGGGGTGCACAGAGGGGTTGAAAAACGGGGGGCAACATGACATAGGGGTTAAAAAATGAGGGGGGGGCACAGAGGGGTTAAAAACGGGGGGGGGGCAGCATGACAGGGGTTAAAAAATGAGGGGGGGCACAGAGGGGTTAAAAAACGGGGCAGCATGACAGAGGGGTTAAAAAATGAGGGGGCACAGAGGGGTTAAAAACGGGGGGGGCAGCATGACAGAGGGGTTAAAAAATGAGGGGGGCCACAGAGGGGTTAAAAAACAGGGCAGCATGGCACAGTGGGGTTAAAAAACAGGGGTCAGCATGGCACAGTGGGGTTAAAAAATGGGGGGCAGCATGGCACAGTGGGGTTAAAAAGGGGGGAGGCATGGCACAGTGGGGTTAAAAAAGGGGGGGGAGCAGCATAGTATAGTGTGATGAAGGGGAGCCAGGTGAAGGGGACAAAAGCAGCATGGAGGGCGCAGTGTGATCATAAGGCATGGCGATGATGAAGGGGCACATTATTGTAGTATTGGAGCTGGAGGAAGGCCTAATTATTAATCGTGGATGGTATTGATTTAACGCCAGGGTTGTTTGGAATTATCTAAATGTAGCTATTTTTTTCCAAATAGGGCCCCCAGCATTCCAGGACCCAGACAAGCCGCAATTAAAGAAACATGCAGCCACAGGTGGTGAAAGTGTGAAGAACAGGTAGGAGAGAGCAGGACAGTATGTGAAATGTTTTGATTCTAGTAGGGACAATGTAAATTTTTGATGAGTGTTGTGCCCAATGTAAGGTGCAGGCCAAGACTGAACTCTTTGTGTACACACTGCATATTTTCTATACTACACTGTGGTGCAGGATGTCCTGAAAGTGAGGAGTGCTTGGACATATGTGACGCTCGGGCGAATTGAGAGCCTAGTGATGTGTTAGCCATGCCCCAATGGCACATTTTCCACGCCCCCAAATGCATGACCACACCTCAGAAAAATTTTGCGCCGCCGTCAGTCATACTCAACTAGGGGGGCCCTATGAATTTGTTGTACCGGGCCCTGAATTCCTCTTGGCAGCCCTGCATGCTCTACCCCAGTTATAAATCTGTCCTCACATTTTAAATTTACCTCCCCTCCAATGAAACATGGTTTTGCCAAGGTGTGAAGGTGTTACCTCCGTGCACTCTGATTACCCCCAACAATCCCAAAACATACTATTAATTTAATTAGCTGCTATCAAACTGACCATGGTCAGTCTGTGTGTGTTAGTGAATTTAGTCTATTGGACCAGGGACTACGTTCTCTGTACAGCGCTGCGGTATTACCGGTGCTATATACATAAATAAATGATGAAATGATGATGTAGTAAGAAAGGATCAATGTAGAAAAAAATAATGTATGTTGTAAATGTCCAATCATTATTTCAAAAATACACATGAATATGTTTAAGAATTACATTAAAAAAGACACACACACAATTTTTTGTTTTTAAATTTTTTACTGCTCTAGATATAAAAATCTACAGAATAAAAATAAACATAATTAAACACTTTTTATGAACAATAAAATTATTTATAGCTGCCATAATATTTTTGTATTTTTTCTGAAGTTTTTGTATTTTGTTTTGGCATTTTGTAATTGTTTTGAAATGTATTATTTTTTTTTCATATTTTTTAATTTTCTCGAAAATTTTGGGCACCGAAGGTGGGTTTCCCGCTACAGTGGGGGTGTAAAAACTATTTAATATGCTTAGGTAAATTTTAAAACATAAATTGGTTCTCTGTGTGCATTTTGCCGGGATCAGCAAAGCGTGAAGTGTTGCATAACTTGAAACTGTCGGCAAAGGTTAATGGGATGCTAAACACAGTAGTAGCCAGAGGACTCCAATTTTTGGGTTGCAGATGTATATACAGTGTCGGACTGGCCTTCCGGGGAGCAGGGGCAATACCCGGTAGGCATCGACGTCTGACGGCTCTGCCCCCTTCATTGGTGGTGGTGGCGAGGGCAGGTACTTTAAAAAAAATTATATATATATATATATATATATATATATATATATATATATACTTACCTCATCGCAGCCCCAGCGCCCCTCTTTCCGCCTCCCTGTTACGTTCGCATTAAATGTCAGGCGTGACGTCATCACATCATACCCGATATTCAGTGAGGAACGGCGCAGAGAGGAGCCAGCATGCAAGAAAGAAGTCAGAAGACAAGAAGAGGAGAAGAAAAGAGATCAAAGAAGCCAATAGGAAGGTAAGTAAAGGAACGGAGGCAAGGGGATGAAAGCAGAAAGGGACAGAGTGATAAAGAAAAGAGGCGGGGGCAGAAAGGCACATAGTGATGAAGAGGGGAGGAAAGCAGCATGGCACATAGTGATGAAGGGGGGAGCAGAAAGTCACAGAGTGATGAAGAGGGGAGGAGAGCAATATGACACATAGTAATGAAGAAGGGGGGCCAGGAAAGCACATAGTAATGAAGAAGGGGGGCCAGAAAAGCACATAGTAATGAAGAAGGGGGGCCAGAAAAGCACAGAGTGATGAAGAAGGGGGAGGACAAAAATGCACAGAGTGAGGAAGAAAGTGGGGGCAGAAAGGCACAGAGTGATGAAGAGGAAAGGAAAGCAGCATGGCACATAGTGATTAATAGGGGATAGGGGGGTGGCAGAAAGGCACAGAGTGATGAAGAAGGGAAGAGGCAGAGAGTGATGAAGAAGGCGGGGCAGAAAGACACAGAGTGGTGAAGATGGGGGGAGCAGCATGACGCAGAGTGATGAAAGGGGGAAGCAGCATGACACAGAGTGATGAAGGGGGGGAGAGCAGCATTGCACAGTGTGATGAAGGGGGGGAGAGCAGCATTGCACAGTGTGATGAAGGGGGCCAGGAGAAAGGGGGAAAAGCAGCATGGAGGGCGCAGTGTGATCATAAGAGGGCACAGCATGGTGATCATAAGGGGGCACAGTGTGATCATAAGGAGGCAAAGCGTGGTGATGATGAAGGGGCACAAGAATATGTGTGTGTGATGGCACAGGGGGCTTGTGGCAATGTAATGTGTGTGATGGCACATGGGGCTTGTTGCCATGTAGCGTGTGTGTGTGTGGTAGGTGGTAGCTAATTAATGGTTGCTCATTTGTTTGTGGGGTGATGGTGGGACAATTAAACTTTGTAGTGGGGATTATTAATTTAAGATGGTGTGGTTTGGGTCTATTAATTAAATGTGGGGGTGACTTTGGGGAGATTGAGATCTATTTATTAAATGTGAATATGAATTATTTAATGGCAAGCAATGGTTGCGGTAAACAGGTATATTTATTAAATGTAAATACTATTAACTTATAGCTGGGGCTGTTTGGAGGGAGGGAAATTGGTTTATTTATAAAATGGGAATACTATTACTTTAATGTTTGGGCTGGAGGAAGGCCTAACTATTAATCATGGGTGCTATTGATTTAACGCCACGGGTGGTTGACATTTTCTAAATATGCCCATTTTTTTTCCAAATAGGGCACCCAACATTCCAGGATCCAGACAAGCCGCAACTAAAGAAACCAGCAGCCACAGGTGGTGAAAGTGACAAGAACAGGTAGAGAGCAGAACAGTCTGTTCTGATTCTAGTGGGACAATCCCGATTTTTGGTGACTGTTCTGCCCAATCTAAGGGGCAGGCCAAGACTGTGAACTCTTTATATACACACTACATTCTTTATATACTACACTACGGTGCTAGCTGTCCTTTGTTTGGCGTTCTTTACACCCCCTCTAGTAGTTTGGTTACACTTCTCTAGTGGTTGGCCACACCCCCTCTGGTGGGCCCCTACCATTGTATCCCCCGGTGGGCCCTTCATGTCCCAGTCCGACACTGTGTATATATATATATATATATATATATATATATATATATATATATATATATATATATATATATATATATATATATATATATATATATAAATATATATATACACATTTGTATATTGGCAAGGGGGGGATTTGTTTTCCACCAAACACTTATTAGCCCCATCATGGTGGAAACCTGTTGAATGGATAGGGTAAATGCCATGTGGGAAATCAAGGCTTTCTGATGACTACAATGGGCCTCTAAAATCAATAGAATGTTGCAATATGTTTTATGAAAATACTTATATTCTCCCAACGCTTCCACCTGGCGCTCCTCCTCCACTCTGGTCTCTTCCTCCCTAGCCTCCTCCTCCAACACGCCAGCCTCTTCCAACACTCCGGCCTCTTCCACTCTGGCCTCCTCCTAAAACACTACAGCCTCTTCCTCCCTGGCCTCCTCATCCTCCCTGGCCTCCTATTCCTCCTCCCTCTCCTCATCATGGCCCTTCTCCATGGGCTCCTCCTCCCATCTGCTACGGTCCCGGTTCAAAAGGTCTGTTGGAATAAATATGACACATAACATATTTTAAAAATATTCTCTGTTTCACACTTACCTACATATAGCCAGAATATGTGACGTTACATTGTGAAATATGCATTTACAGACAGAGAAAAATGAGTCTCTTAAAAATAAAAAAATAAAAAAACACACACACCACTTACAGATGGCCTTGGACAATGGATGTATTTGGCTTATGTGACATAGGGATTTAGAAATATCATTATTACAGTCTAATGTTTATTAATTGCAAATAATGTCAGAATCATTGACAGGTGAGGAAGACATATTACAGGAGGCCTTGTAATATGTGAAATTAAGATTACTTCCAGTTTGAGCTTTGGCAAAAAATAATATAACACTCAACCTATAAGCTATATAACTAGAGAACTCACTACTTCTGATTTGCTCCCTCAGCTCCTCTAACAGTACACGCTGCCACGACCAGGCTTATAACACAGCCATATGGGCAGCATGGTGGTTTAGTGGTTAGCACTCGTGTCTTACAGCACTGGGGTCATGAGTTCAATTCCCAATATGGCCTTATCTGTGCGGAGTTTGTATGTTCTCCCTGTGTTTGTGTGTGTTTTCTCCGGGTGGGCTATTAATTTAATGGTGGAGTTTGGGTGGGTGCTAATTAGTTAATGGTGGGTGCTATTAATTTATTTGTGGGGTTATGGTGGGATATTTAATTTAATGTGGGGCCTGTGTTTGAGGATAAGGAGGGCTATTTATTAAACGTGAATATTAATTATTTAATGTCGACAATGGTTTTGGGAAAAGGGTCTATTTATTACATGTAAATGCTATTAATTTATTGCCGGGCTGTTTGGTGGGGAGGGAAATGAGTTTAATTATTAAATATGTACACTATTAATTTAATGTCGGTGCTGGTTAGGGAAAATAGTTCTATTATTAAATGTAAATACTATTAAATTTTATTAATTTCATATTTGGGGCTAGTTGCAAGGAGTTAGGCCTAATTAATAAAGGGGGGTGCTCTTGATTTAATCCTGGGGCTGTTTGGGGATTCCTAAATTTTATGTACCTGTCTTTTTTCCACATAAGGCCCTGATATTCCAGGATCTACACAAGCAGCAACTCAGCTTAAGACACCAGCAGCTGCACGTAGTGAAAGCAGCAAGAATAGGTAGGAGAGAGCAGGATAGTCATCTGTCCTGAATCTGGTGGTACAGTCCTGAATTTGGGTGACTGTCTCACTTAGTCAGGATTTGGTCTGACTGCAAGGACAGTTGGGAGATATGTCCTGCTTACACTGTATTGTTCGTGAAGACAGAGCTGCGTGCACCTAACAGTAGTGCACACAGTATTGCCTGTTTATTTATCTAAAATTATAGTCATATTACACAATAGGGAGCTCCCCTTTCTTAAGTGCCCCGGGCCCCCCAGAACCTTAATCCAGCTCTGGGTGGGGCCCATGCAGCTTCAAGCCAGCTCTGAACAATTTAGTTATCAGAACCAAATAATTTGAACAGATATCATTTTTGCACATTAAACTTTCTCATAAGCTTTGTGCACCTGAAGAACATCTATATAAATGACATGCAAGGAATTATTGTTTACTGTATATGACATGCTTGCCAACCTTTGAAAAGGCAATTCCGTGAGTTCCCGGTCAGGGGCGTGGTTGGTGGGCGGGAGGTGGTGGGACGCTTCAATCACGTCATTTTGGCCCCGCCCCCATGACAAATGACGTTTTTGTCGCGGGCGGCCCAAAATTACGCGATTCACCGCGAACCCCATCATTTTGATGAGTGAGTTCCATATGCAGGATACTTGCCCGCTCTCCCGGGAGTCTGGGAGACCTATCCGAATTTCGCTAGTCTCCCGGACATTCCGGGAGAGTTGGCAAGTATGGTATATGATTAAAAAGCAACCATTCTGTGTATTACTGGACTAAATAATATACTTAAAACAACCAATATGGTAAATTTGACCAGCTTGCTGTCATATCCTTCGGAGAGAGCAAATATTGCTAAAGTGGTGGTACTTTTTTATATAGTATCTAAAAATTGTTGTGGCATGACTATAGCTTTTTGTGATGGACAGGGAGGGGGGAAAAATACAGTGAAAAGTCAAGGTAAAGCTGAATACTATATTTTGTCTTTATATCTTAGACTCCAACATTTAAAAGTTAATATATAGTTGGCCTTTAATAAAACATATCAGTGTTCTTATCATTTAAGTAAAAATGATAGTTCCAAAAAGATTTCTCAAAGTTTAATTCTGAAAGTTCGTTATACTTTTTTCTGCTGTTGTTGCCACACAAGGTGAGAAATTTGGTACATTCCAGCTTTGTGATACAGCTGCATTTTACACCTTGTATGTAGCAAAGGCATAAAGCTGTGTAATGTGACCTGGACCCAGTAATGTATTAAGCAGCCTTACGGCCCTGATACAATGTGTACAAGTTTTTATGACTGGGAAAAATGAAACAAACCAATCAACTTAAAAAGACCATTACATCAAGAACTAAATCTAGGATGTAGATTATAGATGTAGTTAGAATATTAATTACCTGGTGCTATCGGTCACCCTGCTAAACGGCTGAGGATTGTGGGATATGACTGCACTATGCCATGCTACTACATTTTCTAACAATAGAGGTAAGGGAAGTGTGGCCTTCAGCCTAAACGAAGTTAAAATCACGTGGGTGAGTGATTAGTTGTTTAGCCTATGGGCTGCTTCTATTTGTTAACCAATAAGGCAGAGGAGGGGGTGGTCTAGTTTTATATAGGAGAAGTTCTCCTGCATTTCCCCCTCTCTGCTTCCGGATTCCTCCCGCCCACCCGGCAATTTTTTAGGTTTTTGTATCTGTGGTTCTTCTAGGTGGGAGAGCAGTGCAGTCGGTAAGTTTGCATATGGTGCTTGTGTTATCTCGTCATAGGTCACTACTCCCCCTTTGGATTGTGTTGTCATCACGTGTGTTGGGTCCAGTGAATGGGACTCTGGGCCAGTATGTTGAATATTTTACTGGCGGTTATAAGGGGGGGTGTAGTCTTGCCGTTGGACAGATATTTCGCACCGGCCAATAGATAAGGTATGATCCTGGGTTGGTGGTACAATGGTCTGACCTTTCCACCGTTATTGGTTTTGTGTTTGCTTACTGCCCTGCTCTCGTCCGCCTTTCAGCCCCTTTAGCTTTAATATTAGTTATTTAATAAATAATATTACATTCCAACGTTATTCTGGTGTCCGTGTCTTTATTGGTTTTCCTTATGGTATTATGGTAAACACTAAGAACTTCCACACTGTGCATTTTATCTACATGATCGATACACTTTTTATTTAAAATAATTGTGTCTTTATAGATTGCATTTTTTTTGGGCAGGAAATTGTATAATAGACCCAAAAGGTTCTATCAGGCTGTATCTAGAAGGTACCTTTCGAAGCATACCCCTATGTTCAGATGACTGCATATGGGCAGCCCCACCACCTCCCTGGTGTCAGTGGTTTGGAATTTCTAACATGAATCGTTATTTTAATTGTAGAAACAAACCTCTTTTCTCTTTAAACAAGTCCACAATTTGTTTCCCAAAAGAAACAGTACACAAAAATGGCATGCAGTTCATTTTTAATTCATTCATGTTACCAACAATTTTGACCCTTTTAATTATGTGTATATTCAATCATATAAAACTAACTTATATATCAGCTGTTTTCCTTTATTATGCAATGTATACAAAATACCAACATATTATTAAGCAAGTAAAGCAGTAATAATAAGGAGCACACCACTAGCTAAACTTGGACATGCTGCAGTACAACGTCGCCCTCTATCTGCAGGGTGTCTATGTGCTTGAGATTCGGCACACGGTGATTGAAATTGCACACGTGGTTCCCATTCGCATTCACTTTGAAATGGTGGGGTTCACAAATAATTTCAAGCTGTGAAAGAGAAGAGACATAGCAGAGACAAAGAATAAAACCTTTTTTTTAGGTTTCACAGGCACAATACTTAATCCACCATTATGTTGAATATTTAGGATTTATGAAATAACTTTAACTGGAGAGAAGACCATTTTGATGAAGCATAGTCAGTAAAAAGTGTTTGTTTTTCAGATTGAGTGCAAATTAATCATTTACATGGCTTAATCTATGAAAAGCTGCTGGATTGCATTCTTACTCTGATAAAACAAAATTAAAACCTGCAAAAACAGAACAATATAGCACTATACAGTGTGTGTGTATATATATATATATATATATATATATATATATATATATATATATATCTTCAAATACTACTGTACTTCTAATAGGAGTGTAACATTTTGATATATCGAGTTTAATAGGAGCATACATTATACTAGGCACATCTATTACAAATACCACATAAAATGTAAAACAGTTCATTGTGGATGCTTTGACAGCAGTATAAAAAGTCCAGTCTTTGCTAAATATGCATGATAAACACAGAACATCTTCTAAACATCCACAAGGAATTGAGCTGGAGAGTCCAGGGGTCTCAGAATTAGGGCTACGACTTGATAAAGCACATTAGTTGTATAAAATAGCTGTGAGCCATGAAATCCTCACTGTACCGAGGACTGAAGGGAAAGCAAATATGGTGAATTCTTGTAAATTCTTTCTGTTTTATACACAGACGTAATTATGACAGTTGAACTCTGAACAAGTATCTGAATCGATATCCAAAGTGCAAATTTCGTAACATAATGGTCTAAACATCAAAGTATCAATCTACTGCTGCAACTGCAATTACATTTCTTTTTTCTTACTAACGGTTTTAGATATACACAGGAAGGAAACAAGAACATTGACAAATATGTGGCACAGTGTTATTCGAAAAAAAAACTGTCTATATTGAATCAAATATGAAGTTCTTCCGTGTATTGAGCACAATCAGATTCTGAAGTGAGGAGAAATCCCTCCTCACACAACCTGAAGGTAGAGAAACCATGAGAGATAAGAAACAAAAGCAAATGGATATGAAAGAGAAAACTGGAGGTTGTCCAAATGGGGAATCCCACCCCTCAACCATACATAAAAAGAATAATCCTTCCTATACTCAGCTTCCCTAGGTATGAAGCGAGGAAAAATATCTGGGACATTGAGAACACATATCTAATCTAGGCTTCCCAATTGTTAAGGAATGTGGTATGAGTGCCATTTAGGACACATGCTAAGTGCTAAGGGTCACAAACTAGTTTGAACCTGACAGAACTAAATATTACAAACCTAGACAATCTGGAAGTTAATTGCAGTTACAGCAGCAGCTAGACCAAAGGAAGAAACAAAAAGTATGGACAATCTCACAGTTCCAAATTGCTTCAGCTATGTGGCCAATATACAAAATGTGATTGGTAAAATCTTAATTTGAAAAGGTACATTGGCTTACAAGTTGACAGCACTAGTTAGTGAATTTAATGATTATATCAGGTCCACAGCCGTAACTAGGCAGGTGCGGGCGGTGCCGTCGCCCAGGGTGCAAGCCCAAGGGGGCGCAGCAGCCGCCCGCTACCTGCCTCTGTACCTTCAGCCCTTAACTTTCATAGTGGAATGCATGTGCGTTCCACTGACTGAAAGTTCGGCATTTGGAACGCAAACTTGCATTCCAAATGCCGAACTTCCTGTTAGTGGAACGCACATGCGTTTCACTGCGAAAGTAAAGGGCTTCCGCTACAGGTGCTTATTATCCTTAAAGTAATAAAATACATCTTTGTACCAGAGAAACGGAAACTACGCTGTTATTGAACTATACCCTCAGTGCGCTCTCCTCGCTTTTTACATGCACTAATTTTTCAATTTGGTATTTTTTTATACAATGTTTTTGGTGAGTAGTATTCTGTCCATGTCGCTACAATCAACTTATCATGGATTGGAAGTATAAGCTTTTGACCCTTTTGTAGGGGTACTTATGTAAAAAATCCCACGTCGCGCCTCCAGAAATGTGTCACCCGCCTCATATTACCCAGGAGCTCCTCCAAAACTGTCACCTTATATATTACACGGTAGCTCTTTGAAAACATGCTTTAACCCATGCATTGCACAATACAATATCCGCAATACAATATTATACAGCAGTCCCTCCAGAACTGTGTCACCTCATATATTACACAGAAGCCACTCCAAAACTATATCACACTATATATATCATACAGCCTCTCCAAAACCTTCACCCCATGCACTCCATCCCAAACGGTGGCACCCCGCTCTGCCAGTGCTCCCCTCACTTCAGTCATCATCTAGGAGAATCCTTTGCTCTCCCACCAACAGGCATGCTGGTTATCTGCTGACAGGTGACTAAGACAGTGGAGAGCCCTAATGTCAAGACCTGGTGCTGCAGCTTCTGTGACCACTGGAACCCCTCCACAGACATTGCATGCATCATAGGCAAAATCTCTCTCACTCTCCAAGAAAAAACAAACAAACAAATTAAATAAATTGAGAGGGAAAATAAACTAAAAGTTCAGGTAGTGGCAGCAATAACTAATATCAGGGATGGATAAGACAAGTTTACATATTATCTGAGATTTCCCCAGTGAAGAGATGTAAATCAGTGATACTGACAGCAGATAATAGCTGGAGGTGAATGAGGCGGTGGTTGCCTGTGAGACCCCTTGTACCTCACCTTACAAAGGGGCTTCTTCTTCTCCTCCATGCTTTTGTGCTCATGTTTGGTATACGCAGACATGTAACATAATTATTTCAGTAAAGTGCTAGCCACATCCCCACATTAGGTTGGCCACACCCACTTGGCATATGTCACTCCCACTTACATGGGGGGCGCCGGTGCCCTGTCTCTCCCAGGGCACTAAAATGTCTAGTTACGGCACTGATCAGATCTTCACATTCACTACAATTTTATGTACTTTTAATGTATCAAAAAAAATTAAAATAAATAAAAGCATCATGATTTAAAATGCACCATCTAGATCTCTGTGTCGATACTAACGTGTTGCTCTGAGCTGTCCAAAAGGCAGCGTGCTGCTTTCATTTCTCCAAAACGTACGTGTTTTTCTATTCATTCAGTAGATTAAATAAATCATCAACAGATGAAACTGCACACAGATATCTATGTGTTTTGAGTAATGTGTGGTACATGTACTATAAATGCAGTTTAGTCTATCATTGTGCATTTGTAATTAAATGGGGGAATTAACAAATGGATGTAAGTTATTAAAATATGTCCTGAAGTATACTTCAACATTGTAATTAGTGTAATATAAAATCTCTGGAGATTACATTTAGACTAGCACTCAGTCACTGGACTTACCACAAAGCTTTGCCCCGGTGCAAAACACATTCCAGAGCTGGGCAATTGGCGCTCTTCTTTACCCCAGCTGTTGTTCAGAAAACTGTTTCGTACAATAGCGCGCTCATCAAATCTTGGATTAAAATGTAATGCAGTTCCACCACTGAATTTCAGGTTCACGTGAAATCTGTAAACATGTTTTGGAATTGTATGTAAGTTTAGGATATTCAAATATCTATTTGTAAAAGTGAAGCACAGAACTCTAGGGGGTAAATGTATCAAGCTGAGATTTATCCGGTTTGAAAAGTGGAGATGTTGCTTATAGCAACCAATCAGATTCTAACTATCATTTTGTAGAATGTACTAAATAAATGACAGCTAGAGTCTGATTGTTTTTTCAATCCTGCCGGAAAACTCTCAGCTTGATACATTTACCCTTAGGTTATCAAACTACTACATTTAGCTTAGAGGATTTTGAAATAAAGACAAAAAAAATCTAATATCCTAGGTAAACAGAATGAACCTTACATAGTAAATCTTTATACATGAAGCTATTAGGACCAGTTCATACATATGCACCAGCATAACTGGTAAACTAGAACTAATGTGCACTTTAGATGAATTTTAGAGATTAATTTTTAATGAATTTTCCATGTGTTGCACTTTTACCCATATAATCTGTTGTACTGGTAACATTCATTTATGTGTGGGAAATAGTTCATGCCACATTTGAATATTTTAAATGTAGCATTAATATTTTACAATACATTGGTGGGAATGAACGAACCCATAAAACACAATTTTTCCTATTTGTAGTGCTGTTTTAAGGCATTAGCTGTTAGTTTGTCCAGGTGCATTAACAGTGAAGAGATGTGAAAACGCATTTAATGTACATCCAGATAAGCGCCCTTATAGGAAAATAACTTAGAGCATGGTGTAAATATTCTCGCTATAGACTTACATGGGAAGGAAACAAGAATATTTACAAATGTGTGTTACAGGGGGGAATTCCATTGGCCTCACTACTGCCGAAAGTAACACGGCCTGAGCACTATTACCGATATTACGGTAATAGTGTGCATTATTACCGTTAATACGGTACTCTTTAACGCTGGTTTAATCAGAGTTGAATTCCCTTCACAGTGTTATTTGGAAACAAACAGTCTATATTGAATCAAATATGAAGTCCCCCTATGTATTGAGCATTTCAGATTCTGATGTGGGGAGAGGTTAATATAAATTCTGTTCTGGTTTTAATATAGGTATCAAAACCTGGTAACTTTTTTTTTTTTTAAAATTACAAGAAACTAAATTCAAAATCTCCATTGAAGTTTAATATTGACATATATAAATCAAAGTGCTCTTATTAGTTATGTCTTGACTGCTTTACATCTTGACAGCTGCCTACAATCAATCATATTTAACTTTTATGGTTATTATGTCATCTGCATAAAATGAGGAGAAACATAGAACTATAGGGAATCAGCTGTTTATTAAAGACTTGGCCCAGTAACATTATTGAGTCTTGTAAAAATCATTTATATAATAATAGCTGGCACATAGTAAAATATCCAAACGTTCTGCAATATCGGCTCAAAACAGATTACCAGCCCCAGCAACATACTGAGTATTTTACTGTTTGCAAAACTTAAAGAAAGTTCAAATACTTAACTTTATTTTACGGTGTGAAGACGATTGGTTTGACCTGTGCACAGGGCCGGTGCTAGGGTCCACGGCGCCCTAGGCATTTTTAAAAAATCGCCGCTCCTACCCCCCCGCCCGCAAAAATCGCCGCCCCCCTCCCTCCTCCCTCCTCTCCTTACCTTGTCTCACCACCGCCGCCTCTCTGCTCCGTCTCCTCCCCTCCACTCACTGACACTAGTAAGAGGAGACGGAGGAGAGAGGCGGCAGTGGTGACAAAATAGCCTCTTCCCCCCCTCCCCGTCCATCTGAATGCTGTGCGGCGGCCGTGACAGGTATGGTCAGCGGTCGCCGCACAGTTTTAAAGTATTTTAGAATACTGTGGCGCCCTCCAGAGCCCGGCGCCCTAGGCAAGTGCCTAACCTTGCCTAATGGGAGCGCCGGGCCTGCCTGTGCAGGGAGCTCCAGTGCTGATTTGTGCATACCTACAGCTGACAAAGGACCTGATGCTGAGTTAGGAGCAAAGCAAAGAAAAGGAGTCAAATTTTACTCCTGGACAAACCATGTTAGAATGCAAGGGGTGCAAATAAATTTATTTTATCGCATGCAAGGAAAATACTGGCTGCTTTTTCATGGGGCACATAAATACTAATAGTTTTTATTTTTACACTGAAATTTAAGATGATCTAGGACATGCCCTATCCCACATTTTCATCTGTCCCAACATTTTAAAATTACCTCCCCCTCCAATGCAACATGGCTTTACCAGGATGCAAATCTGCTCCTTTAATTGCTTTGCTCCTAACTTAGCATCAGGCTCAAAGTGAGCATCCTTTACCAGCCCTCTAATCCTCATTCAGCTCTATGAACAATATTCCGAGAAAACACAACAGCACCCCCTCCTGCATAATGCACAGGAGTGCATAGCAACCGTCAAATCCTTGCCACAGGCTTATGGTAAGCTAGGAAAAAAATAGAACAAAAAAAGACATGGAGAAAGTGAAGGGGGGGGGGGGGGGTTGTTAAAATTTACTGTCACCTAAAAGTTGGGAGTCCATGTCATTTGTCTAGTGGACTTTCAAAAAACAATGTAGGGCCCATGTCTCTGAAAGCCAATTATTATACAGAATACATATTTGTAACTTCTGTCAAGAATTTACACTGTCTTTACCTCTTAGGGTGTCCAGAAACAGTTCCTCTGATGACAATCACCTTGGAAGGAGATAGGCCTCCATGGATGTTAGTCTGGTATGGGATCACCTACAGACACAAAAGTTGTGTTTCTTGGTGAAATTACACTTAAAAAAATAAATTTTATTTATGCATTTTCATGAACTGAAACAAAGAGAAAACATAGAAAAATACAATTTATACTCAACCATACAAGACAGACTTTGGCAATATGTTCACAATGCAAGTCAAACCTCAGAGCCTAAACTGTAGCATATCTCCTGAGAGTCAAACCAAGGGGCCCTAATGTTCTACAATCTTTTGAGACAATCCTCCGTACGCCCCTGCTAACCATATGTAAATGGAATCTCTGAATGAAGCCAGAGCTCCAGTTAATAAAAGGCAGGAAAATCTCTCTAATATTGCTGATACCAGGCCATAGGGCTCCATTACATGGCATGGGAGAGCTTATACAGCATTCCCCTCTAGCTCTGAATTCATATTTCACTGATAATAATGATCTATTGCTAGATGGCATCTCAGCTAACATTCGGGGGTAAATGTATGAACATGCGGGTTCTTCAACACCCGCGTGTTCAGCGTGTTCAGCGATTAAATTTCAAGCGGCGCTGCATTGTAAAGGGAAACTTCCCTTTACAATGCAGCGCCGCTTGAAATTTAATTGCCGAACACGCGGGTGTTGAAGAACCCGCATGTTCATACATTTACCCCCGAATGTTTATACATTTACCCCTAGATCTATTACTACGAAGATGCAGGGGGAGTTCACAAAACAGGCACTTCTCCTCTGACTTGCCACCTCCATAGAAAACAAATCTAAAAATAATTAAAATATATATAGTAATATTTACTAGCTAGGTGGCGTTAGTTTGCAACTTTTTTTATGCCAAGGTGTGTGATCCCACCCATCTGTAACACTTATTGACAATCAAGAGACCTATTTAGTGGGAGCTAGATTCCGCCAGACAGGAGCTCAGGAGTGTCCTGGACTACAGAGAGATAAGTTGCAGGCCCAGAAATAAGACCAGCTGTAGACATGACACTATCCTGTCTCTTTAGATCTGAATTCCGCCACACAGAAGCTCAGAAGAGTCTTTTGTTTGAGAGAGAGAGATCCATGTCTGTAACAGTAACTAGTTGGTGAGAGTCCCTATCCCTGAATAGCTGGAACCATGAAAAGTGGCCACTGTAACTAGCTGAGCAAGGAGCCTTAGCAGTGAAGGACTAGCTTTCATTTCGCTAAGCCACTACAGCGAAGGTGGTAAGAGCCTAGCTACCCACTTTATAGAGCGTTGTGATGATGTGAGTTAGCACTCCCTATGGGGGCAAATAAGTTTGTTGTTTTAAGCTAGTGTTATTGTGCTTTACAGTTGATGACAATTAATGCTAACATGTGTTTCAAACTCTAAATTACCTGGTGAGAACCCATGTTGTGCACCTAAACACTAGTCACTGACCAAAAGGCTACTCCTGTCACTCTATCTATCTATCTATCTATATATATCTCTGTATATCTATGTATATCTATATATATATATTTATATCTATCTATCTATCTATCTATCTATCTCTCTCTATATATATATATATCTTAGCGTATACAACTAAAATCTAAACCATTGTTTCTGACACCTACAGTTGTATCAGATCTTATACAAAGTACACATTTAGTATACTTATATTTGTGGCTGCATTAATAGACTAAAACTAGCTTAGGAAACAATCATGGAACGGTAGTTCTTATTTTTAATCATGCTTCCCTATATGAAGGTCCTCAGATAGAAATATATTCTATTATATTATCAAATGAAAGAACCACCAGTGTAGGCTAGCAGAGGGTGACACCAGACACTACTCCCTATAAATAGGGTAACATAAAGTGGTAGTGATGGCTTCTGTTTCCCACTCTTACAAACACCTCTCTTTAACCAGCAGTTAAAGAATACCATTTAGAATGGAGACTTTCTCCATCCTAGATGGTATTATAGGAGTTGGAAGTTTAAGAGACCTAACTCCCCCTGGTCTCTGGCGACTGGAGATGGTCTACTGATCCTGGAACTTTTTCTTTCCCATAGTAGAGAAAAAAAAGCAAAGGGCTAAACATAGATGTAGGGAGTTATGAAAGATATAAGTTAGTGCAGGTAGGATTATTATTATTGGAAACATATTAATATAGCCCAGAAGGTTTAGAGGCAACACTGAAGATTTTCTAGCCCGGTGGCTGCTATAAAGGGGCCAATCTACGTAATAAAATTAGTCCCAATCCCAATTCTAAGTAGCACCTCCAGTAAGTGCATCTAATTCCCAATTATACTACAAAAGTGAAAGCCTTACATATATCTAGGGAAGACACAAAACTAGACCCATATTTAAATGATTCAAATAATGTTGTTCAGGGTTACTTGTTGAATATGTTAACAGCACAAGCAAAACATGTGGAATAGTATTAAAGAAAGGCAAAGCTCACTCTCACACAACTTCCTGTGCTAAAGGTACTGTAAATTAAAAATACCAAAAGGAAAAATACATGTACTCACATAATTTGCTGCAGGAAACTGGTTGTGCTGCAATTAAAATAAATCTATAAGTCTGTTAGCTTTGGTGAAATTGAAAATGAAATATACCTATATATAGATATAGATATATATTTTTTTTATTACTACTGCATTAAAAACATAAATGATTGTGTTACTTTAAAAAAGTCAGAAGAGTGTCCAAACATGTAATCCTTTTTATCTTTGAAAACACATCTGTCCCTTAGTTTCATTTAATTTATAGCACCATTAGAATGCAAAACTTGACGGTAGCACACTGCAGACAGGATAGTTTTTATTGCCTGATGTGCAAAGACATTAACGGGGTTTCCCTAGGATAAACCAATATATTTAATATTGAGCTGCTTAATCACCTACATTTTACTCACCTGCTCCTCCCGCTATCTGGAGCCCTGGGGACTGCTCCATGCAGCCATTTTTTCATGGTTCTTCAGTCCCAGCCAAAAAACAAGGCTGTATGTGGCCATTTTAAGGTGGTGAACTTAAAAGATTTGCCCACCCTATATTACAGAGACTGAGGAGCTGGAGGGAAAAACAGCTACATGGGTGGAAAGAGCAGGCGAGTAAAAGGTAGCACTTAGGGGGTAATGCAGCTTGTACAAAAAACAAAACACTTTTATACTGAAGCGGCACACAGGACGACATAATCTCATTCTGAACAGCTCTAGAAAGTTTACAAGCTTTGCACAAAACGAGTTTAAATTGTATGATCAATCTGATTGGTTGGCAAATATTTACATTGTGCATTTATGCAGCACCAAAAGGCTGAGGGGGAAAGCATCCATAAAATACAAAAGTTTTATAGTATCAACAATCATAAAATAATCACTTATTTGTTCTAAAGAAACATTTGAAGCATAAGTCTAGAGAAGAAACTATGATATACCGTAGGAATAACTAAAACAGAATTTTTAATGGGCTACCTAAATTTAAATATACATACATACAGTAATGCTTACCCCTTGAGATTGTATATCAATACATGCAAGTCTAATGCAGCCATTTATTTCTAAAGTGTTGACTCGATTGATAGGAATTCTGCGATGATATTCCAAAAAGTGTTTTCTATTCACAGAAACCTGAAATGAAAAATACATTTTAAACAGAGACAACAGCCAAGATGTTTGTTAGTATTGTTAAATATTAAAGTGGATCACTGTAGTATATAGTATATTGTATTGTAAGGTTCCCACCATAATATACTGTAATGGGAGGTGCACACACTATAACACTGGTTCTCTAATCCCTTCTTCACTAGCTTTCATAAACGCCCCCAAATGTATCTTGTTCAGCATAGATCAGGGCAGTTAGAAGAAAATAAGGGATGCTGCACCTAGATTGTCGATTATTCTCTGTTAAGCTAAAGGGTAAGTAAACTGCATATGTGGACATTAATTCTTAATGATAGCCAAATTAGAAAATAGTGAACATTAGCTAGTGCGAAGACAACCACTCCCAATTATTCTCATGTAATCAACCATTAATTAAGGGACCCGCTATTGATACATTAACAAAACAGATACACATTCCATTATAAGAATAAAGTGGTAACATAACAGGCTCTGTTAGTACAGTTGTCTCTTTGTCCGAAGCGTCTTTACCCACCTATGTAGTTTGCATATGTTTTTTTTACCATGTTAAAATCTGATAAACAATGTTTATTGTTATTAATAGTAGTAATAATAATAAGCAAGCAGTATATAGTGTTGATTGCAATTACAGTATGAAACCTGTTCAAAGTGATTTATTAACATATTAAATTACTGCCTGTGTTTCAGTGCATTCCAGAAAATGTATCAAAACTTGTAGGGTCTATAGCAAATGTGTATAGTGATTAACAGTGCATTGGTATAAGTTGCATAGTAATGTTTATTTTTATTTTATTTTTGCAAGCATCTATTTGACAGTTCTCTAAATGGTAGCAACTGAAGGGCTCCTGTTATCTCAAATATTTTAATGTTATAATTAATTCTACCACATTTTTAGTTGAGCCTTGTTTAAGTGATGTAATAAATGTTGTTTTGTGATATAATTGTATCTTGAAGCTATCTTGTTAATGTTATGCTTAATGTGAAGTTGGAAGGCGGTGCATGTACACAGGGCCGCTGAGAGGGGGGGAAGCGGGTACTAATTACCCAGGCCCGGGCATGTCAGGGGGCCCGGCCCGGGCCCTTGCGCTGCCGGTTTATTTAAAAAAATAAATTCTTTCTTTCTTTTTTTTTTTTTTTGCGGCAGGGTGGGCTCGGTCGTTGGTGGGGGGAGCAGGGTAGTTGAAAAAAATAAACAAAAAAAACATACTCACGTGGTCGCGGAGCCGGCATCCCTCCTCTCTGCTGCTCTGTGCTCCATTCAGACTGTCTGAATGCCGGGTGTGATGTCATCATGTCATGCCCAGCATTCAGTCGGTCTGGAGCAATGGAGCACAGAGCAGCAGAGAAGTAGTGATGGGAAATCTAGTACATTTGGAAGATTAGTTCATTCTGATCTAGTTCACACAAAAGATTAGTTCAAAAGATTCAAAAGATTAGTTCATTTCACTCAGTAGTTCATTTAACTCATTTGACTCAGTAGTTCTTTTCCCTCATTTCATTTCACTCATTTCACTCAGTAGTTCTTTTCACTCAGTAGTTCATTTAGTTCAGAGGGGTTAGTTCAGTTAGATCACTGGCTCTGGAACACTGCTTAGAGAAGTGATTGGAGACATAGATCTAGTATATTACACATACTGCAGGCATATCTAATACCTCATTAGATGAGTTATAGTCCTGTTAAAATGATCAGATAAGTTTAATATGTCAGATCATTTTTAATATTTTAAAAAGGGCAATCACTTATACAAAAACTAGTAGTGACACGTTGAGCTCTGCAAAGTTAATTACATTTTCATTATTATTTTTTACTTCCATAATATGCAAATGAAAAAGGGTCTGAGGGTCTTATAGGGTCTGAGGCATTATGGAGAGCAAAGATAAAAAATAGAGTTTTCTGATTCTGGATAAACCATGTTATAATGCAGGAGTGCAAATGTGTTTATTATTTTGCCCATAAGATAAATACTGGCTGTTTTTTTCATCTAACACACAAATACTTGATAGCTTTCTTTTTACAATGAAGTTGAAAGTTTAACTAGGGCATGCCCTACCGCAACTAGAAAACTGTCCACATATTTTAAATATAAATCCCCCTCTAATGTAACATGGTTTTGCCAAGGTTCTAATTTACTGCTTTGTTTACATTGCTCTCCTTAATGACTCATAGTTGTCTAAATCACTACTAGGTACAAATGACAGTCCAGCAAGTAATCTATTTGGTGAGAGAAAGTATAATAATATGTCACTGCAAAAGCAAGGTGGAAGCACATTAAACATTTTTAAAGAGGATAGTTGGAGAAGTTGCCCATAGCAACCAATAAGCTTCTATCTATAACTTATGAAGTACATTCTATAAAATGATATGCAGAAGTGGATTGGTTGCTGAGAGTAACTCCTTTATCTATCCCCTTTCGAAAGTTTAATGCATCACCCCTATAAAATTGAGATCAGTGTAATCAGGATATAGGGGAGATGTATCAAATCTTAGGGGTGAATTTTTACAGCTGTAAAAAACAAACAAATAGGCATCACGTCACTGTGGGGCAGGGCCAAAATGGCACAATTCATGAAGCCCCGCCCCCTACGCCCATACCCCGCTCCAGGAACTCCCAGATGTAACCAACATAATGTTGGCAATTATGACTAATCAGCATCTGTCATTTATCTAGCAGAGTCTATAAAATGGCAGAAAATGATTGGTTGCTATGGGCAACGTTTCCACTTTATCTCTCTTGAAGGTTTAATACATCTCCCCTGTATATATGGTGCAGTAAACAGAACTACAGTATATAGCATGCAGCACTCAGCAGTGCAGTGTGTCTGGAGCTGACAGGGAAGGAAATGTATCCTCTGACTCATGAGCTAAATGATCTAAATGATTGAAAAGATTTGAAGAGTGAAAAGATTTGAAGACTCATATGAGTTACTGAGTGAAATGATTTGAAAGATTCGAAGAGTGAAATGAACTAGATGAACTATTGAACTCCTGAGTGAGGAGAATGACTCATGACTCATAGCTCAGTGATCAGTTACAGAGTCTCACACAATGTCTGAGCACAGCAGTGCCACCTTTGGCAGTTTAGAGGTACTGACTCATGAGTATTAAATGAGAGCTGAATAGAGACAAAAGAGCCAGTGTGAATGAGACAGTGAGTGAGGCTGCTGGAGCTGCTCGGCTTTATCTCTAACTCCTCCCACTTGTTTTAGTTCCTGGTGAACTAATCTTTGGCAGAGCTGTGAACTAAATGATTTAGTTCACTTTGAAGATTAGTTCATTTGAACTAATCATTCGTGAACTACCCATCACTACAGAGAAGACCAAGAAAGCAGAGAGGAGAAAAGGTGAGTGAAGGGAGGAAAACGAGGGGGGGCACAGAGGGATTAAAAAACGGGAAGGCAGCATGACATAGGGGTTAAAAATGAGGGGGGGGCACAGAGGGTTTAAAAAATGGGCAGCATGACATAGGGGTTAAAAAACAAGGGTGGGCACAGAGGGGTTAAAAACGGGGGGGGGGGGGCAGCATGACAGAGGGGTTAAAAAATGAGGGGGGGCACAGAAGGGTTAAAAAACGGGGGGGCAGCATGACAGAGGGGTTAAAAAATGATGGGGGTACAACGGGGAGGAAGCATGACATAGGGGTTAAAAATGAGGGGGGCACAGAGGGGTTAAAAAATGGGGGGCAGCATGACATAGGGGTTAAAAAATGGGGGGCACAGAGGGGTTAAAAATGGGGCAGCATGGCACAGTGGGGTTAAAAAACAGGGGTCAGCATGGCACAGTGGGGTTAAAAAATGGTGGGTAGCATGGCACAGTAGGGGTAAAAAGGGGGGGAGGCATGGCACAGTGGGATTGAAAAAGGGAGGGGGCAGCATAGTATAGTGTGATGAAGGGGAGCCAGGTGAAGGGGGCAAAAGCAGCATGGAGGGCGCAGTGTGATGGCGATGATGAAGGGGCACATTATTGTAATATTGGAGCTGGAGGAAGGCCTAATTATTAATCGTGGATGGTATTGATTTAACGCCAGGGTTGTTTGGAATTATCTAAATGTAGCTATTTTTTCCAAATAGGGCCCCCGGCAACTAAAGAAACGTGCAGCCACAGGTGGTGAAAGTGAGAAGAACAGGTAGGAGAGAGCAGGACAGTATGTGAAATGTTGTGATTCTAGTAGGGACAATGTCAATTTTTGGTGAGTGTTGTGCCCAATGTAAGGTGCAGGCCAAGACTGAACTCTTTGTGTACACACTGCATTCTTTCTATACTACACTGTGGTGCTTGATGTCCTGAAAGTCAGGAGTCCTTGGACATATGTGACGCTTGGGCGAATTGAGAGCCTAGTGATTTTGATGTGTTAGCCACGCCCCAAAGGCGCATTTGCCACGCCCCCAAATGCATGACCACACTTCCGGGGGGCCCCATGAATTTGTTGTACCGGGGCCCTGAATTCCTCTTGGCAGCCCTGCATGTACATTGTAGTTCTCCTTCTTTCATAACTTGTAAATTTGTGCTACAGCAAAACAGACATTCATTGGCTTTATCATGTGAAAAGCAACTTTTTAAAGTTATTATATATAAAGCAGCTACTAATAACATTTACAAATATAAATATATATATATATATATATATATATATATATATATTACTGCAACAGAAAAACAAGCAGGGCGCCTCTCAGTGATATATCAAATATACAACGTGGAATAGAGCAATACAATGCGTACCGTGAGGTAAACAATGATGTGTCTTGTAGGAGATAGTGGAGTAGTCTTTGCTGTACTTGTAGTCCTCCAGATCTCCACCGATCAGTACCAAAATGTAGAAAAAACAACCATAGCATAACTCTGTATTATTATAGTGAGGGCAATATCCCCAAAATCCTATGGGGTGTGTGGGATTGGTATCCCAAGGTTATACATTAGATGACACCCATATAAGTGCAATAAAAGATCTCTAAATCAGCGTACCAGATGTCATGGAGTATCCCACTTCTGGAGAATATTAAAACATGTGCAACACCAATGACTTCACAGTCTCAACCTCATCCAGATGGCTGGATGTGGTAGTCACGGATCTCTCAAAACCACCTGGCCAAGGTGGGTATGGTAATCCAAAGGAAAGAGCCAGAAGACGCCTTAAAAGGCTTTTAAGAGATCCGTGACTACCATCTGGAGAGATCCGTGACTACCATCTTGAAAGATTGCAGATAAGCCTATATATGTTATATATTATGTACGGGCGCATATTATAAAATTTTATCTTTGTAATAAATTTTTAATGGATTGACTCTGTTATGAGTTTATGTTGGTACCCACATTTGAGGAATTGTTGGTAGCCTTATTTGGCATACTGCACCATAATAGTTTTGTTCTGAGTCCATAGCGATCTGAATATTTGGAGCCATAAGGACTGGACATCGAGGATCTTTACTATATAGGATGTCGGGAATCTAATTACAGATAAGCTGTTTATTATTCGTTTTTTGGTACGAGGCCAATTCACTTGTTGTTGCACTGAGAATATTACCTGTTGGTCATTTAATACACTATGCGTGGCGCTTTTCTCTCTTTTTGTCTTTTAGATATATATATATATATATATATATAGCTACACACAGAACACTTCGGGGGAGAGTCAATCCAGTGCGATGTTTCTTCAGAACGTCAACTGAGACACATCGCCCCGGTGATTTACAAATGCAGTGTTTCTTAATTTAAATTATGTACTTTTGAAAAATCAAACAGACAAAATTAATGAATAGCCAATGTACTTTGCTTGCAAGGATCACCTACTTTGTAGTCATGGCTTGAAACAAGGATCCGGATTTCGAAAGGCTGTCCTCTATGAAAAGGCAACTCGCGTTTGATTTCTTCCTTCCCCCAGTTCTGGTGTTCCTTGGTGTTGCAGACAACAACACCACCATCAAAACGTGGATTTAAGTGGAAAGCAATATCATCCTTTCCTGAAGTACCACACTGGAAGTTCACAGCAAATCTACAAATTGATAACACACAATTAACTGCAGAAAATATCAGAAAGCATAAAGGCGATGTATATCAAACTAAAGATCAATTCACTTACAAATAGTTCAAATAAAATGAATCCGTAATCTTTATTGTTACCTCCCAGTTGCTGCTAGAATTGTTTTTAATCTTTACACAAATCTTTCAGTTCTGTCTTGTGATTTTTTTCTGTTTTTTTCTTTCATTGAATGTATTTGAGTCAAGGCAGAACAATCCATCATCTTTAAGCTGCTATTTGTGCCAAAGTCACCATAAGCGACCAAACAATCGGTGAGCTGCATGTTTATGTGTCAGTGTAAAATAAATTTATTATATGGCATTCTCTCACTGATACAAGTCCAACACCATTTCATGTAACTATCAGCTTTTCGTTTGCAATACTGTATGTATGTTCCTCTATCAACATCAACTTTTTTTGCTTTGTATTTACAGTGATAGCCTGTTATTGTCTCACTGATGTGTAACAGGCGGTCCGTGGCCCTCAAGTGCCCGCAAGCTTTAACCTGCGGTCTCTAGCTCATTACAGGTTTATGTCTATGCTCCGACAGCTCGTTAATCAGCAGCCTTTCATCATCATAGCATCACAGATAATATGAGATTATTTTCCTATGTACTGTTTATCGTATGAATGCTAAAATTCGTTCATTGAGGATTTCATTCAAAAATGAAATTCTGTCTTTAATATGTTCTGCTCTGCAAACATGTTTTATCATGATACAAGTTATCCTTTACAGTTCTGGAAAAAAAATTAAAATCGAAACAATACTTTGCTGCATAAATACAATATTTTATTGCTAAAATTATTAGTTATACATTACACAGATTGTTACATTTCAAATTATTTTCAAGTTCACTTATGAGATTCTCTTCCTTAGCCAAATATAGAATTGGTTCAATTAAGTCCAGATAATTGTAATTGTTTACTTGTTTGATTATAAAACTGTGAATATATCATTGTTTAAATCTTTCAATCAACATTGTTCCACTGTAACTCAATCCAACTGTCTTGCTATATTTATTTGTCTTTGCATTTGTATTATGTATAGTATATTCTTGACATCACTGTGTCCATATTTAAATAGGAAATTATTACTGACAAATGTTAATAGCTGAGGAAGGGGAACCGCCCTAGGAACATTGTGCTCCATCTTTAATTTGCCAATGAACATCCCCCAAAAGGATGATTTATGAACACTTTCCATGTGCAATCTTTGAATCACATTTTTGGTTAATATATAGCACTGGTTCTATATAGTGTTAGAATGTTGATGTGCTCCATGTTTAAAAAATATAACCGCTTTACATAAAACACCTGGATATAAAACACATTTCTGCCAGTTAGTCATTTAAAGCCACATATTTATCATTACTCGTATGACTATTAAAACTAAGTACATACCTATCGCCTGATGGCAGGACAGTGCCATTGATTACAACCAATGTGCCATCCCTGATGCCACTGTGTAAATGGGTGCTGAATGGAACAGGCTGGAAGACAAGGGTGACATTGTGAGAGATGTAAAAGCTAATGGGCCTGAGTCATTAAGGAAAGTAAGGCAAAAAAGAAGTACATTTTCTCCTGGACAAACCATGTTGCAATGCAAGGGGTGCAAATAAGTTTATTATCTTGCGCATAAGATGAATACTGGCTGCTTTGTCATGTAGCACACAAATACTTGATAGCTTTATTTTTACACTGAAATTCAAAGTTGACCTAGGCCATGCCCTATCCTAACTATAAATCTGGCAACACATTTTAAATGTACCGCCCCCCCCCCCTCCCCATCCAATGCAGCATGGTTTGCCAAGGTGGAAAAGTTACACCTTTTTTTTAGCTTTACTCTCCTTAATGAATCAGGCCCAATATGTGTATGGGGACAGGATCTAAAAAAAATACTCTATATTTTTAGTGATTTACAGATCAATTTGCTATTCACCAAATCTATTAAAGGCTAATCAACCTATTAAACACCAGTTTTCCAAACTTCGCAAAAAATAAAATAAAAATGTCAGATATTGCAAAACAATAATTGATTGGTCAGTGTTATATAGGCAACAGGAGGAATCTATGAAGGACTGATTGAACCCCCTTTACCTGCAGAGACTACAAACATTGAATAGAAAAGTACTAAGGCTCCACGCTATTTTGTTGCATAGAGGTACCAGCAGTCTGACCAGGTTGGAGCTGGGTTTCATTACGGCAGTGGGATCCCACCCTCATGTTCTCTTTGTTACAGTGGAACCTATCCACCAGTTGTCTGCTGCTGGGGCTGGTTGAGGAATTGGGGGGGGGGGGGGGGCAAGCTGCCTGATTTTTTATATATCTATTGCTGGATGTTAACCATTTATTTGAATGGGCCAATTCACTTTTTTATAAATTTGCGGAAATTGCATACATTTGAAAGAAAATTACTGCTTAACAGATTAAAGAGTTTGGCCAATACATTCACATTTTTTGGCCGTTTCCTAGAGATTTTGATCAACGTAAGACAGGTATATCAACCTTTAGTAGGTTCTCCCCAATTGTGCCCAATATCTATGGAACAGCCTCATGTTTTAAAGATCTCTCCATTGCAATATCTTGTTCTTCTAAATGGAATAGAATAACTTACACGTTCTATATTCAATTTTCATTTAACATGTTTAAAATTGTTATATTTATAAAAGGAAAGTAACGTCCTGTATACATATATACATAGATTCACATGACTAGCAGGTGAATGCAACACTTCCTGTTCTGGCTGTTTCAATCTATTTCGAAAGGTTTTTGCCAAATACAAACATAGCTTAGCAATATTAAACATTGCAGATTTCCCAACAGACTGGTTGGGGCATTGTTAAAACAGTACTGAGCATTTACACACAATACTGTGCTGCCAACAACTGGGAAAAAATCTTAGCATATTTATTATCACGACTTTAACTAAACCAGTATTTCACATAGAAATTGGCAAAGTGCCCATCTGAAGTAACGAGCTGTAACACTATAGGCATATATTCATGTAAACGTCACCACACAGTAACATAACAGTATTGTACTATTTGCTAAAATGGTGCACAGCTTTGTTTGGTGCACAATATTGGCAAAACATTGAATCATTTAAGATTTGCAGAAAAAAATTGGACACCCAGCAGGGACCCATCAGTAGAAGTAAGCAGTTTCCTGGTACTTGGGGTGATGCCTACAGACAGGGGTGGGTGATGGTACTCACAGGGTTGTGGATGGGTCCGCAAGACATGATGAGATGGAGGACTGTAGTGTCGATCTCCTGCTCTGTACTCGGGAGAGATGGTCCAGGGCTTGCACTAAATCCTGGATTCCTTTTAACGGTATCAATGAAACCCTGCCCAGCTCTCAGCCTACTTTTACAAGAGTGGGCAGAGCAAGAGCGACAGATCGTGCAGTAAAAGCTTTGTTGTTACTCCCAACAATAAAATCACAATATTTTTGCTTTATATATATATATATATATATATATATATATATATATATATATATATATATATGTTATTTGTAGTCAAATGTTTGTTATAGTTTGGGGGTAAAAGGCACCACAACCTGCTGTAACATAAATAGTACTGCATTTAGCATTGCATGGCTGAAACAAAAGTTTTCAGAAGAGCCTTTAATGGTGCACCTAAACCACCTCATAGTTGCAAATCACTACTGTTCGCAGTGTAATAATAATTCATGGGAGAATCATCTACTAAGGGTTTATTTGTAGAAGCAGTAATAAAAATCATTCTTATTTTTAATGATTTACAGGTCCATTTCCTAGAAAAAAAAACCTTGGGAGCTAATCCGGCACTAATTCATTGATTTTGTTTTATTTTTGCTTATAGAAGTTTCTATTATTATCTAATGTATGATTAATTCATATTTTTGCTCTTTGTAAGACATGTGTGGAGTATGCATTTACTGGATGAGTAAAAACCAAAACACCTGTGTCTGCCAAATTAGATGAGCTTAAATAGAGGCTCTATCGGGACTGACCATTAAGCTTTGAGAAAGTGTTGTAATCCACAGGAACGCGTCAGGGGTCAGCATTTGTATTACAGCATGAGATGCTTCTGAGCTGTGGCTTCATCTGGATATTCTTAAGCGGACCCTTTGATTATGAACGTTTGTTTCCATCTATTCAGCTGCCAGAGAAACAACTTCTGAAGACGCACATCTCCTGCGAGTGCAGGATACTCTATTCAGTGTTGTGGCATGCACACTATACGTTACCAGGAATCATCTTCAATAATATGAGTCCCTCCGGAGGGTTCTACATCTGTTTATTGGTACCGGTAAGACTTTTGTTTGTTTTCTATCTGGCTGGAGCTATCAAGCGGAGCCCTATGTTTACCAACACAATGGAGCATTGAACAGTTGAAATTGGAATTCGTTGCCAGTTGGTCTATATCGATCATTTGCTTTATCATAACATTATTGAGCTAGGTTTGGCTGTTATTCAGGGTCACAACATCGACCATACTATCCGCATAGAGGAATTAAGAGTCATATAGTTTATGATGGGTCACACTATTTCCATGGGGTTGGACTGACTTCTAAAGATACCATTCCGATTCATTATTATATTTCTATATGTATTTGTTTGTATTTTTTATGTATACAATTAAATGTATTGTTTTTATTCTTGATTACCATCTTTTTGCAACATTTATATGGTGGCTATTTGATTATAAGAACGCATGTTGTATTCACTTTCCACAGCGCAGTCCCTTTTCTTAATTATATGGTCCATTTCCTAATCACTAAATATATTAAAGGCAAATCGACCTATAGATCCTCTGCATTCCAAACCTCTGGGGGAAAAAATTGTAGAAGACATTGTACAACATTGTACAATCACTGAGATCACTGATTTCTCAGTGATAAATACACCTGTAAAAGATTGATTTAGTAAATACGTCTTGGAAATTACAAAAATGTTTTTACTGATTTCACTCAGCGAGAAGTACAAAAGCAGAGAGAAGAAAAGGAGGAAACACTTTTATACATGTGCAAGCCGTGACATGTATGGACCCATTTATTTGATCATTTCTACAGGTACACTAATAACTCCCATTGAAATAAATAAACTATCAATGGAGTTTCCCCGACACTAGCTAAATGGACTAGTTATAGCATAGTTTGACATATGGACACTCTTCATATATTCATGACTATGGATCTCCCCAAAAGCTTTGTTTTTTCCCACATCACTAGAGATTAGGAAGACTTTATTTAAGTGATTAATTCATTTGTTAACACTTTGAATATGCTCGATATTGAAAGCTCACTACTGTTTCATTAATATGATTGCAGGGAACGCTTTCTGTATTCAGCATAACCATACAGTGTTAACAAATAAACTAACCACTCAAAGACTTCTGAATCTCTACTGATGTGATAAAAAGCCAATAAACGCTGCTGGGTACTCTAGGCACATGGAAATACAAAAAAGATAAGACTATATTATTCTCTAGCTAACCAGTTTGGCTAGAATTATAATAATTATAATCAATGATTTGTAAGGAGTCACACTGCTAGTAAAAAAATCTCCATAGACAATGCTTTTCCTATTAATTTCAATGCAATATTTCATTTCAATGTTGATTAATTTAAATCAATTGTGAAATCAACCCTTAATACCCCCCCTCCCCATCCCACTTTCCTAATTTTAATAACCTGGGCTGGACTAACTGACTGTTGTTAAAGGTATTAAAGGTATATGCATCCACTTCTGGTCTTTTCACATTTTTTTGCATTAAGGTCCTGATTCTTTATTCATGATAGTATCATAAAGACATGTATGACATATTTAACATAAAAAAGTAAAAAATGACATATTAATGTGACAAATGCTGCTCAATGCAGTTTAATGCTACCTCTATGCATAGTGCACCTTTCAATAATGGCGATATGGACCATTTAAAAAATAACAGAAAAATTCACATGTATGAGCAATCATTTTTATATAAAAGTATATTTTTTCTTAAATATTGAAAACTTTGGAGGTCATTTACTAAAAAACTGTAATCCAAATGAATACCCTTCCAAACAACTCAATTTTGCTGGCAAACATATGTGGAAGTCACAACATAAATCCCAACTCTTGGCTTTGACCAACTGGCAGTGATGTCCCTCTGAATATGCTGTGACTGAACAATTTCAGAAGTTGGGCAAAAGTACATTACTGTCAGGATAGAGCCCTCAGATCAGGACTGTCACACCTGAAGTGGGACAGTTGGGAGGTATTGTCTCAAGTTTATATCAAAAACTAAAAATGTTGCAGAATCCTACACTCACCCCCTACCCTGCAAATACTGCTTAACACACAGGAAGTGGGTACTCTGCTGTTCGCAACCCACTCCAGAACCATTTGCATAGGGCTTGTAGGTTTAAAGGTACATAGCCAATATCCACCATGAACATTAAACACCTTTAATTCTCAAAACCCTGGATCTTCTGATGAGAGGAATGCCACTTTTCACCTACTGTGACTTCCTGTAACATAACTAGCTGAACTATCCATAATAAAGTTTAGAAGAAAACCATAAAAACAGAAGGAGGGGTCTAATGAAAACAAAAACAAGGTTATACAAACTGCAGCCAGCCCTGCATTTAAACATATAACACTGACCCACTTTTTCCTGTCAGAATCTCCCATTGTCAATGCTCAATTTTCTGCTTTACTGGAAATTCTCTTCTCTTAAACCTCTTATAGGCAAAGCAGGACAATGGTAGCTGGGAGAGCTCTCCCCTTCTTAATGTTCCCAACGTCTATACACTGTTTTTCTGTGTCAGTCAGAGATATACTTTCATAGAAATAGGCAGTAAATAAGGTACATACAGAGTTATAGCTAAATAAATCTGTACAGGTACAACACAGTTTTATATTAGTTCCCAGGGAAACTTTTCTGCAATTCTGTCTCTGCAGACTTGAGGCACTACAGCCCTCATCTTGTCATCTTTACTGGATATGTAACATAATTATTTGTATTTAAAATAGTCCTTTTCAATAAATAATCAATTATAAATCCCAGAAAATAAGGGAAAATTATAAGAATTGTTTCTGCAGAAAAATGTAATTTGCAGTTGGTCAATAATAAAATACAGGGACATTTCTAGGGACACACCCAGATTGAAGGCATTATTGTAATTTGAATTGGTTAATAATTTGGAGAGACAGAAAGAAGTGTGTAGAATGATGTCAGTCTGAAGGTTATATTAGGCATTGCAAAGCTGATCAATGGTAATTATCAGCAAATGGAAATGCTTCAATGTAAAGAAAAGTGGGATAAAGTAAAGCATCTTACAAGTGGAGGTCACGCTGCTGATTAATATCAGGAAAGAATCTACAGCAAATAGGTATCTGAAAAGCAGTACAGACACTACAGACACTGCGTGAACAGGGCTGGTGCTACCACTAAGCAAAACTAGGAGACACCATTAACAATGACTGAGTGACATAATTTTGCTCATTCAGTGTCTTTATGTTTACCTGTGAAGCTGATGACTGCTGCTCTTGATATTGGTAATGGGCTGGGATTGCAATGCTGACACACTCCCAAGAAGAGCAGATGCTGCCCAGCTCCTCTCCCCATTAGATAATAAGTGGAAAATGGAGGACAGACAATAAGGGGGTTGCACACTTTGATCCGAAGCATGAAAGATCAATTTGAAATAGTAGACAATACCAGGGGAGGGCTGGCAAAATTTCGCCTGGGGGGCAAGACTCAACTCAGCAGCCTATTAGGAACATTTTAAAAGAAAAAATGCAGATGCCCCCCTGCCCAGCCTGCCCCTGGACGGTACCTATTATGTAGATTATACAACATGTGAAAATAAAAAGCATCATGAAATATAAGGGCATGTAAATGCAATGCTAGAAACTTAAGAACAATTGAAAGGAATCAAGTAAGTTCCAAGCACAGCAATCCCAATATTTACTTGAATCTTATTTACTAAATCACTTATACAACAGAGAAGGCCTCAATTTTCATAATTTTTGTTCTAAATGCCACCACAATGGATTTGAAATTAAACAATGGAGATGCAATTGAAGTGCAGACTTTCAGCATTAATTCAAGGGGTTGAACAAAATTATTGTATAAAACGTTTATAAATTGCCACCATTTTTATACACTGTCCCCTATTTTCAGGGGCTCAAATGCAATTGTACAAATTAACATAATCATAAATAATATGTTAATTTTTAATACTTTTTTGCAAATCCTATGCAGGCAATGCCTGTTGTCTAAAATCCATGGACATCTCCAGATGGCAGGTTTCCTCCTTTGTTATACTTTGCCAGGCCTTTACTGCAGCTGTCTTCAGTTGTTGTTTGTTCGTCGGTTTTCTGCCTTTAGTTTTCACTTCAGCAAGTGAAATGCATGCATGATTGGATTGAGATAAAGTGATAGACTCGGGCATTGCAGAATATTCCACTACTTTGCCTTAAAAACTCCTGGGTTACCTTCACAGTGTGTTTTGGGTCATTGTACATCTATACCAGTGTTGGCTAACCTGTGACACTCTAGGTGTTGTGAAACTACAAGTCCCAGCATACCCTTCCAGCAATAAGCTGCTATATATTGGGAAAGCATGCTGGGACTTGTAGTTTCACAACACCTCGAGTGTCACAGGTTAGCCAACACTGATCGATACTAAAATATCTATATAAAATTAACTTTGCTGAATGTGGGTGAATCTGAGCAGACAGTATATACTTATACACGTCAAAATTCATCTATCTGCTTCTGTCTTCTGTCACATCATCAATAAACACTGGTGACCCAGTACCATTGGAAGCCATGAATGCCCATGCCATTATTAAAGTAATTTTATTGTTTTCAAATAAGCATTGCCCAATCAATTATATGTGTAGACAAGGACCCCTAATACAGAAATATCAATGTGAGCTAAGGGGTTATCAGCTGCTCGATTACCCCTGACTCTCCAACAAAATCTGTTGAGTTTATTACGCCCAGCAGCATCCGGTAAAGTCAATTACCAGCCTTACCACATAATTCCTCCCCGTTGCTCCCAAGTCGCAATTATGGCTTTCATTATTCTGCCACCATATAGGGTCCCAGGAATATAACAATATCCTGCCACAATATAGGGTCCCAGAAATATCCGTCTTTGATCATCTTGACCCACGTGTCACAATACACAGTTGCGTATGCACCATATTTCTTACACATGAGAAATCTCACTGAATCAATAAGGCCTTCTTTAGGCAGTATATTAGCCATCTCTAGCGTATGCTTAGCACCCATGTTGAACAGTAGGGTTCCAGGAATATCACAATATCCTGCCACAAAATAGGGTTCCAGAAATATCACAATATCCTACCACAAAATAGGGTTGCAGAAATATAATATCCTGCCACTACTCTCAACACTTTGTCACCCGCAATCTACCGCTAGAGATATTTTACTGGCCTGTGGACGTATTTGCTACAAGTCGCGTCCACTCGCTTCCTCTTGTCTTAGACAAGGACCCCTAATACAGAAATATCAATGTGGGCTAAGGGGTTATCAGCTCCTCGATTACCCCTGACTCTCCAACAAAATCTATTGAGTTTATTACGCCCGGCAGCATCCGGTAAAGTCAATTACCAGCCTTACCACGTAATTCCTCCCCGTTGCTCCCAAGTCGCAATTACGGCTTTCATTATTCTGCCACCATATAGGGTCCCAGGAATATAACAATATCCTGCCACAATATAGGGTCCCAGAAATATCCGTGCCGTGCGGTGCAATCGCAATGCTTACAGATACTGATTATCAGTAAACGATGCGATTACCCTTGGGTGCACGTCGCGAAAACGTATTCAGTTTCCGCCCCCGGTATACCTGCCTTGTATACCGTACACCAGGCACCTGCCTCGTCAAACAGCAACTGACACTCTATTTCACAATAGATAAAACCTTAGTGTATTTAAAGTCAACAAATCACACGACATACACCTTTTCTGCGCAGAAAATTAAAAAGTTCCCAACAATAGTAATAATGTTCCAGAGTTAACAACTGATTATATTATGCATGTATAACAACTATCAAAACGATTGTTTAACCACGTGGCAATATTACCGGAAGTACACATACGCAAGGCAGGAAGTACACATACACTAGGCAATGCAGTACCTTTTAAAACGCAAAACGACAATAAAAAGAAACACTTTTCTTTCTTGTCCCTAGATTCAAATTAGCGTTCCTTCAGTCTATGCAACAACGGACATTCGGTTTCGCAACACAAAGTGAACCACAGGTCTTAAACACATTGCGTTTTTTCCTGTATGCGACGCGTTCGTCAATCCACCCTTTGTTGAGGAACCGAATTCCGTGAGCGTTGCATACCTGCCGATAACGTAACTCCTAAACTCACGAGCCCCCAAATTATTAAAGTAATTTTATCGTTTTCAAATAAGCATTGCCAAATCAATTGTATGTGTTTCCAAAGCACAAAGTGATTTATTTTAGCAGATGTAAACAGTTAACAATTCAATACATTATTATATTATGATACAGTACAGTACAGCCAATACCAAAAGATAAATACATACCGATGCTATCGCATGCGCTCGCTGCGCAAACCACAGGACCCGGTGGACAGTATATCTGTTTAGAATACTGTGTCAGAGTTGACTGAGGGCCAGGGGAGTGCAGCTATGATTATATACAGTACAGTGTTACACAGTGAACAATAGAGATGACGTAGATTGTTTCTATAGGTCCAGACGTTGGGTGGGTCCAGGGTAAACAGGTCATAGGCTGATTCAATCTAAGGAATCCAAAGGTGGGGGTCGTCTCTCCAGGGGGTCTGCTCCTTTCATAGCCAGCATCATACAAAAGGTTTATTCCCTAATATCAATAACTAAAGTATGCAATGTGCGGTCTCTTCGCCGACTGCACCGGACAGCTGCTGATGAATAGGGTTTCAGTATGATACCAGACATGCCACATTTCCCACAACCTGAGCCATATATATCACTGAAGTGTACGTATAATCATTATATATATATATTTATATATATACTATTAATAAACCAAATATTATCTGCTCATAAATTACAGTGTAATGAAACCAATATGAATATGAATTATATAAATAACTAAATGTTGTAATGCGAGTGTGTGCGTGCGTATTTTACCATGCGATCGCACCACGCCACGTGTTACGTGGCGTACGGATCGCAAACGCACGGCTAAACAATATTAAACCAATATACTTTCGTTCATCCAATTACACGACTTCGACAGTCCACCCTTTGATAGTATAATAAACTATCACCTTAAAGATGTTATATGCAGGATCTCAGTACCACGTTTTGTTGTTATGTAATACAAGTCCCCCTTGGTGTATGACAACGCTGTTTGTAGATCTGAACAAGTTCTCATAAGAGAGAGTCTTAATCCTCTAAACGACTTCTTCTTTTACTATAAACCGTACACTTCTGAAGCTTGGAGATAACCTTTTGTGTGCCCTTCAAGGGTGCAATAAAACACTTAATACATTATTTGGAAAGGTACAAGGTACAATAGAACATGTATCAGCTATACAGAATACTCTACTACAGTTCTTCAAGTTTAACAGGTTTGTCTGTCCAACACATGTCTTTAAGCTCAGAATACATTTAAACACTTCATGTTCATCAATAGCATCATCCTATGTCTATCAATAATGTCATATACAATCTCCTTCAGCTTGCGTTAATATACACACTTCTAATAATGTCATCAGTTCTTTTCATCAACACTTGTGGGTGGGCTACTGTCTGTTCATTCTTCTCAGTCCCCCGATACTCAGATTTAACAGTGATCGGCTTGCAAAGCATTGGGAGACTTCAGACTAAGGGACCTAGGTGTCGTACTTTTTTCCCTAGTGACCTTCCACCCATAGTTCGGGTACCTCAAGAATATTTAGTGGGAAGAGAACTAGTCCTACTTGATATAATCACTGAGGTATGTGAGAGCACGAATATTACTGGACTGGCATCGCTGGGTGTACCTCTTTTTTTAACTATGGGGTCACCGTACTTACGGACGTAATGCTACTCAGACAATAGCCCCTCGCACTTTCTCCAAGCTCCGAGGTTTCCAAATTTTCCTTTACCCCTGAATTGAATAGAGTAATTGGCTGGACCGATTATGCTGCTAACTTCTCCTTCCTCCCCAATACCTCCTTATCATTACCTGAACCAGTCTCTGACACCTGCTAATAATCAAAAGAATTAACCGTCCTGAGAAGAGAATGAAATGAGAGAACACAAAACAGGAAAAACTACAACTTCATGCTGGACAACAGTCTTAGCCTTTGGCTCAGGTGCTACTAACTGCATTCGAGGCCTTCCAGAACAGACTCATGAGTGCCCTTGGACCCTTCTCTGAGTGTTGGCCCCTCTGCAGTGGGTGGAATGGGCACCAGTGTGTCTCTGCTACCCTTGAAGCCGTGATGCTTGTAGCCTACACATGGTACCTGTCTGTCAAAGAACCTGTGCCTAAGAAATTATTGCTCCACAACTTACTCTCCCGATCCAACATCCTGACAGTTAGTGTGACTTTTCAGGAAACAGTGTTTTGGACGTTCTCGGTTGCTGTCTCACTATTTACCTTCTCTCAAGGTCTAACCTAGCCTCCCAGTTACAATCTCATCTCACGAGGGGTCAAGAACATTTCAAAAACTGACAGGTTAAGAGTCTGCCCAGGAGTGATCTTTTGATAGAGGGACAGGACTAGTGGCCGAAGCTATCAGTCACTTCAATCAAGTTCCAACTCTTATTCTATTCAATTCGTTCTAGCGAGTACCGTTAATTTTATGTTCACACTGGTTTATGGCTAATTGAAAGTATGTGATTTGTTACCACTACTCATACATTATACATCTGTTATTAATAACATGAATACCCCTATCATCTATTATAACTCTAGGACTATCACATTGAATAACAAAAGCTTTAAGTATGACACAGTAATACATTAGACACATTTCAATATACCTTTACCCAGACATATTTCATTGGTACACCAGTGTATACTTGAGGATTCTGTATGGTGGTAATTGGATGACGTGTATTTGTTTTACCTGGAGGAAAACCCATCAGCAGGAGGGATATGGGATGGCTCTATTGGTCTACCTTGTCCATCTTTCCAGAGTCCACCAGACTCCTCAACACATCTCTTCACCTTCCAGACAGTTTATTCCTCAGGTAACACAAATCTTCCTATATTAACCAATATGTGTATGCGTGCATGTGTGTGTGTTCACATTTTAAACTAAAACAATACAACAAAAAACAAAACAAAACATAGATTTGTTAGCTGTCACATAAAACCCTGCTGTCTATTTGACAGCTGTGTTCACCCTTGTGTGACAGCCATGTATGGTTGTGTGTGTAAGTGTGGGCTTTACTAGCAGCTACTTCAGTTGGTAACTTTGTCACTGTATAAAGTCCTCTTATGTAGTGTCCTACTCATGTGCTGGTTTTGCTATAAAACGATTTTTCAGTCAACTCAACGTCGCCCCCTAGACTAGAAAAATGCTGAAGACCAATGTATATCAATCGATTTTCCTTCTGCCAACTCACATGTCATTCTCAGTACCTCACATTTAGCTACTTGATTAAGTGAGAAGGACACAGGGGTCTATTTCTTTAACACTTTCTTCAAATATAACAGTATCCAGTACATGTCTGTCTAACAGTGAAAAAATATAAAACATGAAAATTCTACATTTTCTAGGGTTTCACATTATGTCGTATCTTGTGGTAAAATCCTACTCCAATGTTCCATACAGAAATGCATATCTGTATGCCTAACCTCCAGCAATCTCCTATCCACCCTTTGTGCATCCATATAAAGGCACATTTTTGTACAGGAGGCACGAATCATAAAAAAAACAAAACAAAACAGATATGCAATCTATAAAACATGAATCGTATTTCCACAACAGAACCTTTCTGCTTAAAATCAGCAGTTTCTATACGCATGAAAACAAAACCCCTGACTGTTTCTGTAACTCATGTCAATCTAGTGTGTGTATCCCTAAATTTGACTTATGTAAAAAAATAAAAATATGTCTTAGCCCCATTGATGAGACTGTGTCTGATTTTATCTCTACCAGAGCAGAGAGTGAGAGAGAGAGAGAAGAGAGAGAGAGAGGGAAAGAGAGAGAGAAAGAGAGAGAGAGTGAGAGAGAAAGAAAGATAGGGGGTACTAGCATTTCTGTAAAAAATTAGAAATAAGAAAGCACTGAATAATGGGAATACAAAGATTTGAATACAAACATACATGTAGAAAGGGAGATTTTACAGCAATACTGACAGCTGGATTGGACTCTATGGGGAAATGGCTGAATTCATTCCACTGCTCCCCTTAGCTATTTGCTAACTATGACCCCTCCCCATACTTGACTAGGGGTCTTAACCGTGCAATCCAGTGCCGTCCATCATTTGTTCATTAAGAACTCGGTATCACATTGACTACTTACCTTTTCAACGGACTTTCCTAACTTATGATAGAGAAATGTAAATATTAACTGTTGATGACTCATCTGAGATACATAAAACGATATTTTGGAGCAAAGTATGTATAGACTTCATTTTCGGATAATGATTCTCAGCCAAACTAATTATCATGAGTCACTGCAGCCTAAAACATAGAGTGTTCCAATTGTCTATTGTTAATTTGTCTTGCAAGAGTGACTTTTTCTATTTCTCTATCCTACCCTTGTAAACACTAAGTCTATATTTCTTTCGTGTACCCTTTATCTGTAAGAGGGAAACAAGATAGTTATCTCAAAACAGCAAACAAAACAAACATTTCCATTCTTTACCATCGGCCAGCGATTAGGAAAACAAGCATTTGACGACATAAAACAAACAAACAAAATCAATAAAGATTACCTTTCAAAATCAGTTTCTTTCTACACTTTGCACATTAATACTTACCACAGTTTTAACCTTTACCTTGTCTAGTTGTAGGATTACAGGTCTGACCTGTACTCTAGAGTTGGCTATAATTCTCCCCCAAAGTATCAGTTGTTACAGAGTGTGCAATCAATTGTAGGGGAACCTCTGAGAGAAGTGTACGCCTCCTTTGTGGATGTCTATGTGATTTCCAACCCAGGTATCCATTCTTCTCTCTACACAGTTCCTACTCATGTCTTCCTTCTTACGGCAGTAGAAACACGTCCCTGTCATATCTGCACAATATTTTGCTAGGTGTCCTATTTTATTGCATTGAAAACACTTCCTCAACTCATGTTGTTTCTCTTCCTTTTTACAATCTCTCCTAATGTGTCCTTCTTCTCTGCAATTGTAACATCTCACTATTCTGGGTTTCCTGTTATGTGGGTTGTATGTTGGTGGTCGTGTGTGCAGTCCCTCTAGTGCTGGGATACTTACCATCATTACCCTATCACTTAGTGTCTCTTTCTGTTTATTTATACTTTTATCATGTCCTATAACTGACTCCCTGAGAGCACTTACAGTGATTCCTTTCCAGTTTGGTAATAAAGTTGGCACCCTTCTTTTCAAGTTTTTCCTGAGGCCATCCATTAGAACTTTAACAGCAACCTCTCTGTAGTGTACATTATCTTTTATGTCTGGTACCCCAGTATATTTGCCCATTGCTATTAGAGCTCTGCAAAAATAGTCTGTTGCATTTTCACTATCCTCTTGCTTGATAGTAAAAATTTTACTCCAGTCCACTATCACTGGAAAATATATGGCCAACTGTGTGATTATATGTCTAATATTGTCCTGATTATCATCCTCGGTTAAGGATTCATCCTCCTCCAACATACAATCCTTAATGAACGTTTGTATATCAGTATTAAGAGGAAGACAGGTCTTCAATAATATTCGCCAATCATTATTAGTTGGCTCGTACACATTACCATAATATCTAATAAACTTCTGACATTTGGTCAAATCTTTCCTAGGATCAGGGAAATCAGACAAAATTTAAAATGTTTCAGACCTAGTGCATGAATCATACGTTGCTACATGTTTTAAGGGAACATCACCATCTCTGTCCGCTTTCCCATTGGGAACTGCTGTTGTGCAGACAGGATGTAAGTCTACCAAATCACTATAACTAGTTGCTGAAATTGCTGCTGCGGTACATTGGATGTCTCCCCCTGTGATAACCTTTACATTATTCTCACCACTTTCAGCCACTGCCCCTTCTGGTGGAACCGTTCCCTTTCCTTGTCCTGAAACATTACTTTTAACACTACTTAAAACAACATACAAGTTACTAGTTACAGTTTTCACATTTTTGGTATTGGCTGTACTTCCCGCCCCGAATGAATTTATCGGGGGCGTGTTTGCGCTCAGTTCGCCACGCTTTGCAACGCACACTTCCGGAATGCTTGTTTCGGGTACGCTTACTTCCGTTGTGCGCGTGCTTTTCGCCACACTTACTTCCGCTGTGCATTCGCTGCTCTGCCACGTGTTACCTTCCATTTGCCACGACTTTAAACAATCATTATGTGCATTTCTCACTTTCGTTGACTTAATCAACTGTACTTTATCTTTTATGTTATTTAGTACCTCTGCATTAAAACTCCCTATTGTTGGGAAAGGCCTATCACAATCTTTGGTCATCTTGACCCACGTGTCACAATACACAGTTGCGTATGCACCATATTTCTTACACATGAGAAATCTCGCTGAATCAATAAGGCCTTCTTTAGGCAGTATATTGGCCATTTCTAGCGTATGCTTAGCACCCATGTTGAACAGTAGGGTTCCAGGAATATCACAATATCCTGCCACAAAATAGGGTTCCAGAAATATCACAATATCCTACCACAAAATAGGGTTCCAGAAATATAATATCCTGCCACTACTCTCAACACTTTGTCACCCGCAATCTACGCTAGAGATATTTTACTGGCCTGTGGACGTATTTGCTACAAGTCGCGTCCACTCGCTTCCTCTTGTCTTAGACAAGGACCCCTAATACAGAAATATCAATGTGGGCTAAGGGGTTATCAGCTCCTCGATTACCCCTGACTCTCCAACAAAATCTGTTGAGTTTATTACGCCCGGCAGCATCCGGTAAAGTCAATTACCAGCCTTACCACGTAATTCCTCCCCGTTGCTCCCAAATCGCAATTACGGCTTTCATTATTCTGCCACCATATAGGGTCCCAGGAATATAACAATATCCTGCCACAATATAGGGTCCCAGAAATATCCGCTTACAGATACTGATTATCAGTAAACTATGCGATTACCCTTGGGTGCACGTCGCGAAAACGTATTCAGTTTCCGCCCCCGGTATACCTGCCTTGTATACCGTACACCAGTTGGGCACCTGCCTCGTCAAACAGCAACTGACACTCTATTTTACAATAGATAAAACCTTAGTGTATTTAAAGTCAACAAATCACACGACATACACCTTTTCTGCGCAGAAAATTAAAAAGTTCCCAACAATAGTAATAATGTTCCAGAGTTAACAACTGATTATATTATGCATGTATAACAACTATCAAAACGATTGTTTAACCACGTGGCAATATTACCGGAAGTACACATACGCAAGGCAGGAAGTACACATACACTAGGCAATGCAGTACCTTTTAAAACGCAAAACGGCAATAAAAAGAAACACTTTTCTTTCTTGTCCCTAGATTCAAATTAGCGTTCCTTCAGTCTATGCAACAACGGACATTCGGTTTCGCAACACAAAGTGAACCACAGGTCTTAAACACATTGCGTTTTTTCCTGTATGCGACGCGTTCGTCAATCCACCCTTTGTTGAGGAACCGAATACCGTGAGCGTTGCATACCTGCCGATAACGTAACTCCTAAACTCACAAGCCCCAAAATTATTAAAGTAATTTTATCGTTTTCAAATAAGCATTGCCAAATCAATTGTATGTGTTTCCAAAGCACAAAGTGATTTATTTTAGCAGATGTAAACAGTTAACAAATCAATATATTATTATATTATGATACAGTACAGTACAGCCAATACCAAAAGATAAATACATACCGATGCTATCGCATGCGCTCACTGCGCAAACCACGGGACCCGGTGGACAGTATATCTGTTTAGAATACTGTGTCAGAGTTGACTGAGTGCCAGGGGAGTGCAGCTATGATTATATACAGTACAGTGTTACACAGTGAACAATAGAGATGACGTAGATTGTTTCTATAGGTCCAGACGTTGGGTGGGTCCAGGGTAAACAGGTCATAGGCTGATTCAATCTAAGGAATCCAAAGGTGGGGGTCGTCTCTCCAGGGGGTCTGCTCCTTTCATAGCCAGCATCATACAAAAGGTTTATTCCCTAATATCAATAACTAAAGTATGCAATGTGCGGTCTCTTCGCCGACTGCACCGGACAGCTGCTGATGAATAGGGTTTCAGTATGATACCAGACATGCCACATTTCCCACAACCTGAGCCATATATATCACTGAAGTGTACGTATAATCATTATATATATATTTATATATATACTACTAATAAACCAAATATTATCTGCTCATAAATTACAGTGTAACGAAACCAATATGAATAGGAATTATATAAATAACTAAATGTTGTAATGCGAGTGTGTGCGTGCGTATTTTACCGTGCGATCGCACCACGCCACGTGTTACGTGGCGTACGGATCGCAAACGCACGGCTAAACAATATTAAACCAATATACTTTCGTTCATCCAATTATACGACTTCCATACCATAACACTGCCACCCCCATCTTTTACAGATGATGTGTTATGCTTCCGATCATAAGCTATTCCAAATTTTCTCCATACTTTTTTCTTCCCATCTGGTAGAGGTTGATCTTAGATTCATCTGCCTAAAGAATACTGTTTCAGAAATGGTACTTTTTTTAGATGTTATTTGACAAAGTCTAATCTGGCATTGCTATTCTTCAGGCTTATGAATGGTTTGCACCCCTTCTGGTGAACTCTTTGTATTTGCTCTTGCGAAGTCTTCTCTTTATGGTAGACTTGGATTATGATATGCCTTCCTCCTGGAGAGTGTTCTTCCCTTAGCTGGATGTTGTGAAGGGGTTTTTCTTTACCATGGAAAGGATCCTGCGATTATCCACCACTGTTGTCTTCCGTGGAAGTTCAGGCCTTTTTGAGTTGCCACGCTCACCAGTGTGTTCTTTTTTTCTCAGAATGTACCAAACTGTTGATTTCGCCACTCCTAAGGTTCCCACTATCTCTCTTATGGATTTTATTTTGTTTTTTCAGTCTAAGGATAGCTTGTTTCGCTTACATTAAGAGTTCCTTTGACCGTAAGTGGTGAGTTCACATCAACAGCTTCCAAATGCAATTGCCACTCTTGGAATCAGCTCCAGACCTTTTATCTGCTTAATTGAGAAAGAAATAATGAAGGCATAGCCCACTCCTGTCCATGAAATAACTTTTGAGTCAATGGTCCAATTCACTATATATATATATATATATGTTAACCCGTGCATGATACTCATGCATTCTAGTCAAATCAAGCTACTTAAGGTGTTAAAAAGGTTCTTGTCATGCATTTGGGCCTAGCCCAGGCCTCCTCAGGGGAAGAGCGTTACTTCCCGACACAAGCGCCCTTTTTTAACGTGGTTTTGTCCACATGTCACCGCCTCATCATTCTTCTCCATCACCTCATCCTTCATTTTCATCGCCACATCTATCCAGATGTCTATCCAGACACAGGGATCTCTCTCAGCGGTCCTGAGTATCCCACTCCTCTCGCTCTGTCACCCCCGGCAACCACCAACCACTCCCCACTGTCACCCCTGGCAACCACCAACCACTCTCAACTGTCACCCCCGGCAACCACCAACCACTCCCAACTGTCACTTCTACTTCAAGAAATATATATATATATTTTTAAAATCTTTATAAACACTTTTAACAATTAACAAATTAAATTAACAAATTAAAAACATCTTAGTATACCAAATTTCAGCCCTTTCTGAGTTTTTTTCCCCACACACACTAAGAATTTAGTAGGTCAGTGTATAACTTCGCCCAGCAGGTGGCGCTGCAGCTTGGTTTTTTTTTCCACACACACAGACAGACTAACACACGCCACTAGGCATTTATATTATATATATATATATATATATATATATATATATATATATATATATATATAGCTAGAATCTGATTGGTTGCTATAGGCAACATCACCACTTTTTCAAACCTGCAGTTTAGTAAATATACACTCGAGTGCTTTTTAGCATCGGCCGTAATATCTATACAGGGTCCTTGTTTTTTGCAGGTCCAATCTCCCTAGGCAATCCAGCCCCATGCTGACTGCTCACTGGCCTAGTTTGATTTGGAATTATGGCAGGAGGACCCCATGCTGCGGGTTTCCCTGCTATAGTGCCACCAGCCCTGTCCTGGCAAAGCCTAGTGCTCGTGGTAGTAAATTCGGAGGGTTCCCATTCACCTTGTCCCCCAATTTTGCTGGTACCAGCACTAGGGCTGGTTAAGATGTTTTGGGGTGGGGGCATTCTGGTATTTTATTTACTTATCTACCTTACGGTGCTACAATTGATATGCCTAAAGCATATCAGACACTAGTAATGTAGGATATGCTTTAAACATATCTCACGAAATGTGCGTACTATTCAGACTCGCACATATCTAAAGATATCTTTAGATACATACAACTATACATATCTACGTGCGCTTTGGAATCCTAAGTAACTTATGGGATGCAATTTACACTTATGCTGTAATCGGACCTTGTGTCCGTCTCTATATTAGGCCCTCAGTGTGAAGACAAATGTGTGATCGATATATAATTTTATGACCTGTAATTAGATGTGACAGCTGGTTTCATAAATAAGTCAAATTTATTTGATCTTGAAATCTGTAAAGAGCTTTCTGTAGATTGAAATTAAAATTAAATTTTGCAATTTGTGATGATACCGGGTTTAATGTAACCCTCTGTGTCGCACAGCTGGCCTACCTGGTACCTATCCAAGGTTCAAATTCACCCAGGCAAATAAAATAAATAAGTTTATTTAACAAAATGGTAGCACCAAACAGCAATAAATATATTTAAATAATAACTTGCAAGAAATAACACTAAAGTCTGGCACAGACAACATACAGGGTATAAAAGACCTCACCAGTATCCTAATCACTTTCAGGGACTGCTGTCTATCCATCCAATCTTCTCCCCCTCTCTCCTTTGAGGTTACCAGTAAGGCAGTGGTCCCGTGTCACTGTCACTTCGCTTGTGGCGGACACACAGGTCCCCAAGATCTGGAGAAGTAGATCAGGGCAAAGTCAGCACTCCATGGACCGATTGTCCCTTTTCTGTCAGGGTCAGAGATCTACATCTCAACGCCAGCCTGACTACAGCTATCGCTCGGTAGTGAATGCCTCTTTACTGTTTCTGGAGCTGGTTTTTAAAGGCAAAAATAACCTCCTTTTTTGTTTTTACCTTTTCACAGGAAAACATACAGACAATGGGATAGCAGATGAAACACTTTTAATTTAATTAGGGACAGGTATTGTTCTGTGTCTATACAGTAGAAGTTGTTTAAACAAGTGAGGTCACAATCCAGACATATTACATTTAAATACGCAATGCGGTCCTCTGTAATTAAACATCCAAATGTATCTGTGGACCCTTTCCCCACCTTAACACCTTAACCCCCTGGTGTGATGTACATTCATACAGGACTGGTGGACAATAATCCTTTTGCCTAGGCAGAAACAATGGACAATTCTGCAAAATAAGAAAACCATGCTGTCCTACATTTTAACTACTTACAAATAGAATATATATACAAGTTTAAATATGACCGACAAATATGGGGAACCAGAGGGCTAGAAAAAGTATATGTTTTTATAATCCACAGTTCGTGAGAAATGAGGCGCAGACTTTTTGAGGTGATATTAATACCTCGTTTCATCACATTCCTTCCCCACTTTTTAGCCCTGGTTCCCAGTTGGCTGTGGTTTGCCCTAAGCAAACTTCCTCCCCCAAATCCAAAGTCTCTGGCCTAAGCCACTGAATTGACTCGCTGGGATGTCATCTGGGTCCGGGGGGGATTGTAGGCCGCAGTCTATAGTTTCTGAGTTCCCCACCGTTGTCCCAGGGAATTGGGACAAACAAGTGCCATGATGGAAGGGCCTGCTTGATTGGACAAGTGGGAAGGGAAACAGTAGATGTCAGTATGTCCGGTGGCACTACACAAGCCTCAGCCAGTGCAGTCACTGTGCAACACTGGGGCAAACTCCAAAAGCCCCATTTCTTTCTCCACTTGTCTGTGTCCACAGAACTCGCAACTCCCAGTCAATCTATATGCCGAAACAGGGTTACTGCACAGCATTCTCCACTGGCCCTTCCCACCCAATAAGTCACAGCTGGCTGCAGAGGAGTAAACAGACCTAAAAGTCTTGTAGTCAGCTCTCCCCCCTCAAAAGTCAAGTGTTCACTGTTTAAAGTTAAAACATTGAGTGGTTCCATCCAAAAGATCTGGGCCCGAGTTCTCCTTCCCAAAGCATCCAAAATAATCTGGTACAAGAGTTTGGGTACATAGGGGCTTCTCACTGCCCGTGCTCACCTCCTTCCTGCGCATCTGGAGAAAAGATTTCCTCTACCGATCGGGGGTTAACTGGACTGGGGAAACCAGTGCCAAATCCTGGGTGCAACTCTGTTGGAATCTCGGTTGCGGTACCCAGGTTTACAGCAGGCTGCAGGGAGGTTACAGGATCACTCCAACTCTCTTCCCGCCAATGTAACTAATCATCTGACTCAGCAGCCTATTAGGAACATTTTAAATGGAAAATAATGCAAGTGACCCAGTGACCCATCCCAAGGTGGTCTACTATAGCACCGGCCCGTGGGGCAGATGCCCCCCTGCCCCCCAGCCCAGCCTGCCCCTGTCTGTCCCTAAAAAATCCTGGGCTATAAATACCCTCTTTTTATGAATATTGTTTCAGTCCACAAAATGATTGACCCCATTGCCAGATGCACTTTCACTTAGTTGTCTGTACTCAAGTGACTCAGTTGAGAGAGTGAAGAGAGAGAGAAGAAGAGGGAGAGAAAAACAGAGGAGAGAGATGGGGAGACAGAGGAGAGAGAGAAAGGAGAGAGACAGAGAGAAGAGAGACATAGGGGAGACAGAGAGAATTAATAAGTTTGTTGTACATAGTGGGCCTGATTCGTTAGCGGGCGTATCTGCAAATTTGCTGCGTATCGTGTGCAAAACCATACTGCGCATGCCAGAAAAGAGACTTACATACGAAAAACAGTGAGAAACGTATGCACAAGCAAGCAAAGTACTTGCGCATACGATCGCAAGGACAATTATGACCCCCTACGTCTTTGGGAATAAAAGGGGCGTCTGATGGGTGGACACCACTGGGACATACTCAAAGTAGGCATTTAACCTCTGGGTGCATCTGATTATTACTCTGCTGAATGCAACAATGTAAGTAATACACAACGTAACACTTTCACCAGCTCGGGGTCATGTGTAAGTCCACGGCAATATTGGCAGCATTGCATAGGCACAGCTGCCATTCTCATTATCTGATGTTATAGCCAACCATACACCTGCATAAACTTCTCTCATTTCAAACCATTAGAAAACTTAGTTAATGCACACAGGGCCGCCATCAGGGGGGTACGGGGGGTACTGTTGTACCGGGCCCGAGCTCACCAGGGGGCCCGGGTAGAACAGCTTAGCACAGACTTACCTGGGGCCCGCCGCTAGTCTCCGCTATTCTGTCTTCAGCCTGGCTGTCACCGTGATAGCCAGGCACCAGGATCCGATCGCACGGGTGGAGGATTCATTCCCCCTGCGATCATGTGCTCTGCCTGTGACAGAATGATATATCCAAGTGCGAGGTCTATTTTTCTGTAATGTAATAAGGATAGGAGGGAGAGGGATGTTTTTTTCTTTTTTAAACTTTTTAAAATTAATTTTTGGTAAGATGCTTCTTATGTATCTCTTATTACTGTGGCAGGTAACTTAATATTTATTTTATTTTCTCACCTCAATCTTTCAGTTTTCTGCATTAGTTGTTTTTTTTGGGAACAAGTCCATGATTTCAGTTCTATTTTTGGGATACCTCCGTCATTTGTGTTTTGCGAGGTATGTTGCTGTTTCCTGTACTCCATACTCTTGTGTCTGTTTTGTAGTTCTCTTTCTGCCAGTTGTTGGTAAGATCTTCTTATGTGTCTCTTGTCACTGTGGCAGGTAACTTATTTTTTTTGTTCTCTCACCCCCCCTTCCAACATTTTCCAGAATGAGAATTATGATGGCAGAAGTTTTGTAAGTATGTTTTTACTCTTTTAGTCTACATGCCAACTACAAAGGTTGGAAGGTATGAGGTAATTTTAATATTTTCAACATACGTCCTACTTTCTAACATATAGCCAATCCTTGAGGTGGAGGAACTACTTTTTGAGCAGGAAGTGGCTGCACCTCAGGAGGTCAAGAGGAGTCCATCCCTCCAAAACCAGCAACTGATCCAACAGTGTCAACCCAGGGAGTGTATCTTAAGGCCACATGTCAGCCTCTTCGGAATGTTAGATACTGAGGTGGTCCATCGCTATCAGCTCACTCCTCATGTCATTATGGACACCCTGTGTATTGTGTGGAGTGACCAAGAGACAATGCACATTATTCTGACAGCTGTACCGCCGTTGACCGAAGTGTTAACAGTACTGCACTTTTGCGCCACGGGCTTTTCCAGACCACAGCGGGAGTGGTGGCAGGGATGTCCCAAGCCACCTTCAGTCAAGCACTGGAGGTTGTACTGAGTGTGTTCCTGTCGTGGCTCGTAACTCGATGAGGAGTCCCTTGTGCGCATAAAGCGGCAGTTTTCCACCATAGCTGGCTTTCCGCACGTCATAGAGGCAATGGATGGGACACCTGTAGCCTAGGTCCCGTCGGTGGGAATGCTTCATCTATTTGAATAGGGAGCATTTCCACTCGATAAATGTCCAGGCTACATGTAACCCGTCCCTCCTGATTCGTGACCTGATTGCCGTATGCGTGGTGAGTACCCATAACTCCTTCGCTTTCAGGCACTCAGAGACATAGCGCAAATAAGAAGAGAGGCAAGGTGGTGCAAGGCCCCATGGAGATGCGTGGCTGCTTGGTAATTTACATTCCATTTTCTCATTATGTATTAATAACTTTTTGTTGTAATTCATTACCTTCATATACACTGTAGTCAGAAATATAATTTTTTTTCGCGGATGCTAGATCTCACCATTCTTTCATTTAGTGCATGTTACAATGCAAGAGATGGTTTGTTGTTCTGGTTTGCTTACAAAATAACAAGACTCATGTCAGTCTAGCATGTTTACTAAATTACAAACTGACATGGTCTGTGACATGGTACATCCAAAATAACAATATTTATACACATTTTAAAGGTTTTTACCTCTCCAAGGCCACATGCTTAAACAAAGGTGCAAGTAACCTAAATATTGTTATGAACTTTTTAAACAAATCTGCACTTAAGGCTGGATTCAGTAATGAAAGTAAGCAATTGGCCAAAAACAATGTAATAAAAAAAAGTGCACTGACTCAATGTGGTTATAATTTTGTACAGATGTGAAAATGTTTTGTTTTCTATTATTTTGGTGAAAATGTAAGTATGAGGCCATAGACAATGTACAACGCTAAGCAAAGTACATTGTCTATAGCCGCATACTTACATTTCCACCTTAACAGCAAGGAGAAGAGCGTCGCGATCGGCAGTGACGTCATGCAGAGTGGCCGAATTTTTCATTGGTCGTGATCCCTGTCAGTCGGCGGCGGTCATAGCAGTCGTCCTGGAGCCAGGTTGTGAAGTAGCCGTTCGGGGTCGCCGCATTGGGGTAAGTATTGTCATGGTAGTCAGCATCGATATGCTGACTACCACCGCATCATATGATGTTAGCATAGTTCTTGTTTTTTTTTTATGTGTTTGAAGTCTGGACTAATGTTTGGTCACTGTCTTTCTTCTCAGCCTACATAGGAGATAACGCCTACCCATTCCGCTCTTGGCTCCTCACTCCTATTTTGAGCCCACGCAGAGCATGAAGTAGCATACAATTCA